>NW_023270418.1:13740774-13774429 GCF_011800145.1 Mirounga leonina
CTTTCTTTCTTTCTTTCTTTCTTTCTTTCTTTCTTTCTTTCTTTCTCTTTCTTCTGTATGTAGTGAGAGTGCTTAAGTTCTCCTCTCTTAGCAAATTTTAAACACACAACACAGTATTATTAACTACGGTTGCCATGTTGTACATCAGATCCCCAGAGATTATTCATCTTGTAACTGAAGGCTTATACCCTTTGACCAGCTTCTTCCTGTCTCCTTAACCTCCCCACCTCTGATAACCACCATTCTGCTCTGTTTCTGTGAGTTGGCCTTTTTTTTTTTTTTTAAGATTCTGTATATAAGTGAGATCATACAGTCTTTTTCTGTAGTTAATTTCACTCAGCATGTCTTCTAGGTTCATCCATGTGGTTGCAAATGGCAGGATTTCCTTCTTTCTCATGGCTGAATAATATTCCATTATATATATATCACATTTTCTTTATCCATTGACAGATATTTAGCTTGTTTCTGTATCTTCACTATGTGGATAATGCTACAGTGAACATGGGAGTGCAGGTATCTCTTCAAGAAACTGATATTATCTCCTTTGAATATATACCCAGAAGCGGGATTGCTGGATCATATGGTAATTCTATTTTTAATTTTTTGAGGAATCTCCATACTGTTTTCCGTAATGGCTATATCCATTTATATTCCCATCAGTAGTGTACAAGAGTTCTCTTTTTCCCACACATTATTACCGACACTTAATATATGTTCCTTTTTTTGATAAAAGCTATCCTAACAGGTCCTTTGTCTATTTTAAAATCAGACATTTAAAAAAAAAATAAAATCAGACTTTTTTTTTTCTATCGGGTGGTAGGAGTTCCTTATATATTTTGGATACTGCCTCTTTATTAGATACATGGTTTGCAAATCTTTTCTCCCATTCTGTAGGTTGTCTTTTCATTTGTTGTTTCCTTTGCCGTGCAGAAACTTTTTAATTCGATGTGGTCCCACTTACTTATTTTGCTTTTGTTGCCTGAGCTTTTGGTGTCATATCCAAGAAATCATTGCTAAGACCAGTGTCAAGGAGATTTTTCCTATGTTTTCTTCTAGAAGTCTTATGGTTTCAGGTCTTACATTTAAGTCTGTCATCCATTTTGAGCTAATTTTTATGTGTGGTCCAGTTTCATTCTTTTGAATGTGGATATTTAGTTTTCCTAACACCATTTTTAAAAGAAGCAGTTCTTTCCCCATTGTATGTTCTTGGTGTCCTGGTGAAAGATTGTTGACTATGTATGTGTGGGTTTATATATGGGATTTCTATTCTGTTCCACTGGTCTTTGTGTCTGATTTTTGGCCAGTACTATCTGTTTTGATTACTATAGCTTTGTAATATAGCTTGAAATCATGAAGTGATGCCTCCAGCTTTGTTTTTCTTTGTCAAGATTGCTTTGGCTCTTTGGTGTCTTTGGTAGTTCCATACAAATTTTAGAATTGTTTTTTCTATTTCTGTGAAAAACATCAATGGAATTTTGATAGGGATCACATTGACTCTGTAGATTGCTTAGGGTGGTATGGACATTTCAACAATTAATTCTTCCAATCCATGAATATGTAATATCTTTCCATTTATTTGTGCCTTTCTCAATTTCTTTCATCAGTGTTTTATAGTTTTCAGTGTACAGATCTATCATGTCCTTGGTTAAATTTATTCCTAAGTATTTTATTGTTTTTTATGCTATTGTAAATGGGATTGTTTTCCCAATTTCTCTTTCTGATAGTATGTTGTCAGTGTATAGAAATGCAACTGATTTTTGTATATTAATTTTGTATCCTGCAACTTCATTGAATTTGTTTATTAGTTCCAACGGTATTTGGATGAAGTCTTTAGGGTTTTCTATATGTAAGATCATGCCACTTGCAAACAGAGCCAATTTCACTGCTTTCTGATTGGATAGCTTTCTTTTGTTTTACTTGCCTACTTGCTCTGCCTAGGATTTCTAGTACTATGTTGGATAAAAGTGGCAAAAGTAGACGTTCTTATCTTGTTCCTGATCTTAGAGGAAAAGTTTTCAGCTTTTCACTGTTGAGTATGATGTTAGCTGTGGGCTTTCAGATGCGTCCTTTATTACACTGAAGTACATTCCTTCTATATCTAATTTCTTGAGAGTTCATATCATGAAAGAACATAGAATTCTGTCAAATGCTTTTTCAGCTTCCCAAATTGAGATGATGATATGGTTTTTATCCTTCATTCTGTTAATGTGGTGTATCACATTTATTGATTTGCATATGTTGACTCATCCTTGCCTCCCAGGGGTGAATCCAACTTGATAATGGTGTATGATCCTTTCAGTGTGTTGTTGAATTCTGCTTGCCAGTGTTTTGTTGAGGATTTTTGCATCTATATTCATCAGGGATATTGGACTATAATTTTCTATTGTTGTAGTGTTATTGTCTGGCTTTGGTATCAGGGTGATGCTGGCCTCAAAAAAGTGAGTTTGAAAGTGTTCCTTCCCTTTTCAGTTTTTGGGAAGAGGTTGAAAAGGATTGATATTAATTCCTTAAATATTTGGTAGAATTCACCACTAAATCCAGTCCTGGGCTTTTGTTTTTTAGGAGGTTTTTGATTACTGAGTCACTCTCCTGACTCATTATTGGTCTGTTCAGATTTTCTATTTATTTGTGATTCAGTTTTGGGAGGTTACATGTTCCAGGAATTTATCCACCTCTTCTAGGTTATGCAATTTGTTGGCCTATAATTGTTCATAGTAGTCTTTTATGATTCTTAGTATTTATATGGTGTCTGTTGTTACATTTCCTCTTTCATTTCTGATTTTATTTATTTTAGTCCTCTCTCTTTTTTTCTTATTTAGTCTAGCTGCAGGTTTGTCAATTTTGTTTATCTTTTTAAGAAAATCCAGTTCTTAGTTTTTCTATTATTTTTCTGGCCTATTTCACTGAGTTCTGCTCTGCTCTTTTTAAATTTCCTTCCTTTTGTTGATTTGTTTTATTCTTCTTTTTCTAGCTCCTTGAGGTATAGAGTTAGGTTGTTTATTTGAGATCTATCTCTTTTCTTAATGTAGGCTTTTATTGCTATAAACTTCCCTCTTATAGCTGATTTTGCTATAGCCTATAAGATTTCATATGCTGTGTTTCCATTTGTTTCAAGATATTTTTTAATTTCCCTTTTGATTTCTTTTTTGACCCATTGTTTGTTTAGGAGTATGTTGTTTAATTTCCACATGTTTGTTTGTGAATTTTCCAGTTTCCCTCCTGTTTTTAATTTCTAGTTTCATATCATTGTGGTTGGAAAAGATACCTCTATGATTTTAATGTTCTTAAATTTGTTAAGACCCATTTTGTGACCTAACATATAATCTATCCTGGACAATGTGCCATGTGTGCCTGAGCAGAATTTGTATTCTGTGGCTATTGGATAAAATGTTTTGTATATGTCTGATAGGTCCATTTGGTTCTAATGTATAGTTCAAGTCCAATGTTTCCTTATTGATTTTCTGTCTGGATGATGTATCCGTTGTTGAAAGTGAAGTATTGCAGTTCCCTACTATTATTGTATTGTTTAAATCTGTTAGTATTTACTTATGTAGGTAAACTGATGTTGGGTGCATATATGTTTACAATTGTTATATCCTCTTGATGAATTGACCCTGTAAGCATTATGAGATGACCTTCTTTGTCTCTTGTTGCAGTTTTTGACTTAAAGTCTATTTGTCTGATATAATTACAGCTACTCTCCTCTCTTATGGTTTCCATTTGCATAGAATATTTTTTCCCATTCTTTCCTTTTGTGCCTATGTATGCCTTTAAAGCTAAAATGAATCTCTTGTAGGCAACATGTAGTTGGATCTTGTATGTATGTTCAGCTACTCTATGCCCTTTCATTGGAGAATTTAACCCACTTAGATATAAAGTAATTATTCATAGATAAGGATTTACTAATTCCATTTTATTGTTTTCTGGCTGTTTTGTAGTTCTTTTGTTCCTTTCTTCCTCTTTTGTGTCTTCCTTTATGAATTGATGATTTTCGGTAGTGGTATGCTTTGATTCCATTCTATTTATCTTTTATGTATCTATTACAGGTTTTGCTTTGTGATTACCAGGAGGCTTACATAAGACATCTTATAGTTAAAATGGTCTGTTTTAGGCTGATAACAACTTAACTTCGATTGCCGACAAAAACTCTACCCTTCTACTCCCCACCTCACATTTTATTTTTGATATCATGATTTACATATTGTATATCCATTCACCAATTACTGTAGTTGTAGTTACTTTTAATACTTTTGTCATTTAATGTTTTTTACTAGAGTTTAGTGATATACACATCACTGTATTAGAGTATTCTGAATTGACTATATACTTACCTTTACCAATGGGCTTTATGTTTTCATGTTACTAATTGGCATGCTTTCATTTCAGCCTGAAGAACATGTAAGCATTAAGAATTTGCAGCATTTCTTGTAAGGCAGGTCCAACCATGAACCACCTCAGCTTTTGTTTGTTTGGGAACGTCTTTATCTCTCCTTCATTTCTGAATGGCAGCTTTGCCAGGTAATGTGTTCTTGGTTGGCAGTTTTTTTTTCCTTCAGTGCTTTAAATATATCAACCTGCTCTCTCCTGACCTGCAAAGTTTCTGCTCAGAAGTCCACCGATAGTCTTATGGAGGTTCCCTTGGTTGTGAGGAATTTTTTTTTTTCCTTTTCTGCTTTAAAGATTCTCTTTGTTTTTGATTTTAGATAGTTACACTAAAATGTGTCTTGGAGAAGATCTTTTTGGGTTGGATCTTTTGGGGGACCTATGAGCATCATGAACTTGGATATCTAAATTTCTCCTCAGATTTGGAAATTTCACAACCATTATTTCTTTAAATAAGCATACCATCTTCTTCTTTCTTTTTCCTCTGGGCCTCCAAGAATGCATGGGTTGTTTTGCTTGATGGCATCCCATTAACTTACATAAGCTTTCTTCACTCTTTTTCATTCATTTATCTATGTTCTTCTCTGATTGGATAAGTGAAAATGACCTGTCTTTGACTTCACAGATTCTTTCTTTTGCTTGATCAAGTCTGATGGTGATGCTCTGCATTGCATCTTTCATTTCATTCATTGTATTGTTCAGCTCCAGAATTTTTCTGCTTGGTTCTTTTTTATGATTTGTATCTCTCTGTTAAACTTTCTGTTTTGTTTGTGTATTGTTTTCCTGATTTCATTGATTTGTCTTTCTGTGTTTTCTTGTAGCTCACTGAGCTGTCTTAAAGCAATGACTTTGAATTTTTATTGCACAAACCACAGATCTCCATTTCTTTGGGGCTGGTTACTGGAAAATTATTGTGTTCCTTTGGTGGTGTCATGTTTCCTTGATTTTTCACGTTCCTTGAAATCTTACATTGCTGTCTTCAAATTTGAAGAAGTCACCTCCTCCAGGCTTTACTGACTGGCTTTGGGAGAGTAATACCTTCTGTCAGCTCTGTTAGGGATTCTTTGACTTTCTCAGATCTTTTCTATGGAGTCACTGGCTTTACACTTCTTGCACCACCAAGAGGATGCAAGAAGTGTATGCCTTGGTGCAATTGTATGCCTTCTTTCAATCCTGCAAACCCAAGCGTAGCACCGACAGCTTCCCATTTGCTTCCCCCAGGGCAGTGCTGAATCTCAACTTTCTCCCAATCCTGCAGAGTTGGGCTGACTTTCCCTGCATGCTCACTAGCTGTCTACAAAGGCATGCATTTGCTGCCTTCATGAGTGTGCACAGGAAGCCAGCCAAGGGGTCAGGGTATGTGTAGGTTGGGTGCAGAGAACATTGGGGGTGCCTCTGGGGCAGCTGGGGGGATCTGCAGATGAGACATTCCCAGCAGTTTGTTGTCAGGCTTCTTGATGGAGTCTGCAAAGTGATTAGTAGAAACCACATTCAGGGGACCTCCATCTGAACCACAGTTCTGCCTTTACTGCCACGTTGGAGAAGGGACAGGGATTTTCTGGTCCTCCATCCCATCTTTGATTGTGCCGGGAAGGATTTGCATTAAATCACTGATGCTAGGTTTTATTTATTTATTTATTTATTTATTTATTTACTTTTTTAATTTAAATTCAATTAGCCAACATATAGTACACCACTCATTTTTGATATAATGTTCAATGATGCTACATTTTAAGAATGAATTCACGGTTGTGTGTCAGTTCTTCCCACTACATTTTTCCCCTCTAAACTTCTGAGATCTCGGAGAATCTGACTTCTCCCAGGTTTGAGCCTTCAGAGTGCTCTACATCATCTTTGTGACTATGCTATCTTTTCTCACAAGGTTTCAAACTTTTAAAAACAACATGGATTCAAAGTACAGTAAAGGAAATAGCCACCACTCTGCATATTTCAATAAGAAAAGAATGCAGTTCAGGGAATTATGAGCTTGTAGGATGTTGCAAGGGCTGGAGAAATGGAAATCTGAAGAGTTGCACTGGGTAGCACCATTTCAAAGTGATCCCGCTGTCGTTGTGACCCGGGGATTAGGAAGCCGCCACCCTGGCTGCTTTTGCCACAGGGGCCTTGGGCACCCATGAAGCTTGTGACTGAACTCAGGGATGAGGAGTCCAGTGACTGCAATGTCTCTGAACACTCATCTTTCTGCTATAATGTTATACTGCTTCACACAAGGACATTATTGGGGGAAACCAATTTATTTCTAGAACCATGCTTTCAAAGGTGGCTGGGAAATGTTGATTTTTTCTTTTCTAGCTCTTGAGTTATAGGGAATGAGAAATTAATGCCAACAGTCTTATTCAGCACAAACACTTGTTTGGATTTTGTCTTACATGGTGTATTAGTCAGGATAGGCTCTGCTATGACGCAGTAATAAACAACCCTAAAATGTCAGTGATTTCAAACCATAAACATGGATTTTTTACTCACCAAATATCTGTTGCAGGCTGGTTGGCCTTCCTCCTAGGTGCACCATCTAGAACAAATAACCTTCAAGGCAGGGGAAGGGAGAGGTGGAGGAGGAACATCAGCCATTAGTTGCTTCAGCTCAGGAGAGGCACATGTCCCTTATGCTCAGAGCCTGTGGCCAGACCTCACTATATTGCCCCAACCTAAGCTGGAAGGCAGGCTAGAACATTAGGGGAGCATGTGAAATATTTGGTGTACACTCACTATCAGTCATGGAAAAAAAGAGGAGGTGCTTGCATTCTAAGTTGGGGTGAGCCTACCTCTTATCTCCCCTTCCCTCTGTGAAAGCCTCTGAAGACAAAGGTCCCAGGGCTCCTCAAAGGCCAATATGCACACCTTGCATATTAAAGGATTTGGAGCTATAATCTAGATATCTGTGTGGTGTCCTTGAGGAATCAGCAAGAGATTTCCTTTTCCATAAATATCTCCCTTGCTGGCCTAACCTGGCACTTAAAATTTCCACCATTAATATTACTTTTTGTGTGCTACCTTTAGGATATGCATATTTAAATCCATTAAGGCAATAGGTCATCTTGGATTACCCTGGAGCACTTTCAGGGAGCAGGGATCAGGGTGTGGGAGAAATGGACTGAAGGCATGCACTGGGACATGAGAAAGGTAAGCTGGTGTCAGTGGATTCTATAGATCAGCAGGAGGGGTCTTGAGGATGTAGGGCAGGGGGCTCGAAGGGAATAGACAAGGCACCCCAAGGAAGAGGAGAAGGGGGCCCCAGGCAGATTGTCCACATTACATCTTTGCCAAGGGCTTGACTTATTTTGGGCTCTAAGGGCAGCCACATCTTCCCCAACTTCATCCAATAAGATCATAAATAGCTCTTTGAACGGAGCCTCTTTTGGAAGATAAACTCAGAAATATCTGTCCTGCTAGATTGTAGTGAAGAGAAGTGAGGCTGAAATGGAATATTTGATTCCAATATTTGACCGAGAGTCCAAAAGTTGACCTGGATACTGACTTCCTGGCATACTTACTGGCACTCCTGTGCACTTGTCAAATACAACTGTGTGATCTTGGGCAAGTTATGTGACATTTCTACACCTCTGCTGGGAGGATTAAATGAGAAATTCATGTTTAGCACAAAGTAGAGAATCAGCAGATCCAAGCTGTGAAGTCAGAGTGACCTCTCCAGGTTAATTTGGATCTTGATCTACCTGGTCTCCCCCAGAGGGGAGTTCTCAGGGGTGTTTCATTTCTCAAAAAGGATTGGTGAAGAGACTGCACATGGAATCCCACTTAGTCTGTACAATAGACCTGGTGGATGGGAAGCAAAGGGTGATGGTCAGTAACAGATGGCAGGGTCCCCAGGGACTAGCAAGAGTGAGAAGTCTTTTCTAGTCCCTAGGCAGATGACCCCAGTGAGCCCTGGAGCCATGGGAAAGGGGTTGCCTCATGGGATCCGTGACCATGGCTTGGGGGACCAGCTACTGTTATAACCCTGACCCAGTAGGAAAGGAGTGAGGGCAATTAATCCCTCGTGCCTCTCTCCTCCTGCCCCCCAATCTGCTCCTGGCACCTCCCATTGGCTGAGCGTCACTGGAAGGTAGAGGGTGGAGGAGGCTGGTAATGCAGTCCACAGAGGTCAACCTCTTGAGGCCCAGAGCAGAACCTGGTCCATAGGAGAGAAGGCTGAGAGCTGGGGAGCAGAGCAAAATCAACACCAAACAAGGGGCTCCTCAAACTCTCACAGCCCTGGGACCAAGAAACCAGGTTTCCCCCACCCAAGCGGTAGCTCAAGCACAGACAGCCGGCCTTCTCGCTCTCTCCCATAACGGTGGTAAAGGAGCCAGGGATGATGTGGGCTGGTTGGGCAGAGGAATGCCCGTGCTATAACAGGGAGTTGAGGACAAACCTGATTTCTTTGACTTGTCTTTCCCAGAAGATGAGGAGCAGGTGCGAACCAGTGCTCTCCCCCAAGACAAATGTATCTTTTCCATTCATGGGAGGAGTAGGACAGACTCACATTTGTCAAGTATCGATTATACATGGGGTACCGAGTTGGCCCTTTCTGTATGTTGCCTCTTTGAATCCTTTGGTGATTAACTCATGGAGATCAACAGCTCCAGGGCCAGCTGCTTTTGGAGGGGGCAGGCGGGCCTAGCTTTTAGAAACCTGGTGACACTAAGGAAATTTGAATGCAGAGCCTTCCCCATTCTCTGACTCCTGTGAGACCCACTTCAACTCCATGGGCCAAGCACCCATGTGTTTTCTCCTGTCAGGAGAAAATAAAATGTCCAGTGAAGTTATTCACTCCGGGTGTTAGGAACTTAATGTGTCACCCCTCCCAGGAGAATGTGTGTTTCCCAGGACAGCCAGAGAGTGGGTGGTACTGAACCAAAGGAGTGAATCACTAATAGTGGAATCCCAGGCATTTGGAGAGGTCATATTTCTTGGGTGGGTTCCTTCTTGACATTGTTTATATTATACAGAGGTGACAGCCACCTATTGTCCCCCGAAAGGAGATTGTCCCCGTGGGTGTGGTGATGATGAAGAAGGAGAGGCATGTCCAGGCTGGAGCCAGGGTGGTCTGATTTTCAAAACCAGATCTGTCCCTTAGGATGGGAGGTAGCTTAAACAGCCATGCAGCCTCCCCAAGTGTCGTAAAGAGCTCCTGTCGCCTCTCGGAAACCGGGCTCTCTGCACCTGGAACGCGGTGCTGTTGTTATGCAATGTCCCTGTTGGCAGAGATGTTTGGGCCCCTTGTTTTCAGATCTGTGCCATTTCCAAGAAGGAGCTGTGGCCTTTGAGGAGGACTGAGCTACTGAATAGCAGTCCTGGTGCCAAATGGAGGCGCCAAGAAGAGGCAGAGAAGAGAAAGTCCTGACTGTCACACGAAGAGGAGGCAGCCAGCCCCGTGGCAGCCAGATATCCTGCAGCGGCCTTGGGGGCAGACTGGGGTCAAAGTAGGGCTGGGGGCGGAAAGAGGCCAGGCCGGGCCAGGCGAGAGAGAAGGGCAAAGTTTCCAGCCACCGGGTGGTAGGGTGTGAGAAAAGCAACTTTTGTCAGGAGCTTAGGGCTTGGTGGAGGATATCGCCCAATGTTCAAGTCCAGTGCCCCATGAATTTATGAAAGCCAGGCTCAAGGAGAAAGTTTTTCCTATGAGACCTCAGCAAAATCATCAACAATAACCACTGTTACCATTTACTGAGTGCTTACTGCAGCTGGGCCCTGTACCGAAGTTATTGCCCGAAGTCCTTGTGAAGGTCCTAGTCATTCACCCAGCATGTATTTATTGAGTTCCTACTTCAAGACAGGCACTATTTTAGGCACTAGATCTAGGGCAGATCGAGGGACAGGACAAACAAAGCCCCTGTCCCAGCGGCAGGGCCACCACAAGCAATTAACAACACGTAACTCTAGGGGGTGCCACAGGCGGGGGCTACTTTGTGCATTGAACAGCCCGGCAGCCCCTCTAGCCCCTGGAGCTCCATTCTAGCAGACATCATAGAATACCAGTGAGGTAGACATAATTATCCTCCGGTTACAGTCTGAGACACAGAGGCTTAAGTCACTGGCGGAGTTTTTCAGCCCAAAATCATTTATGCCAAAGCTGGCCTGACCTAAAGTCCTTGCAATTCACCTGTGCCCTGTATGGGCCATGGATGTGCCATTCTGTCCCTGGTGGGTAGAGGGTCGAGGGCGTAGCCAGGCTAAGAGAGGCAGAGCTGGGTTGACTGGCCACCCAGTAGCAGCACCATGTCCTGACTGGGTATACTAGAACCAGCTCAGAGGTAACAGAAAATCTCTTGGGTGAGGTCGACTCAGCTATAGGAAGCTTTGATAAGATCAGCTGCCTTCATAGTAAGGTCGGGGGGCCTGGCCTTTTTATTTTTATCGGCTGGGGCCTTATTCAGAAAGGTCTATCCCTGGGTAGACTTTGCTGTCTTGAAGGGCCAGAGGCGGCTATTGATCCTTTCATGTAGTTATCATTTATTCAATGTCCTAGTGATATTGGCAGAACAGTAGGTCCGGGGACCCACAGGTTTGTAAGGGTGGCCTCCAGACTCCTTTGGTTCGAATGGAGTAGGAGGGGTCCTCCAGCGCCCCAGGATGGGTCTCCTGAACACATGCAGCAAGAGCAGAGAAGGTGCTCTTATTCGGGTGAGCTCATCCGACTAGGGTTGAATCTAATTTTCACAGTGAAGAGCTTGAGGCTTGCCTTTGGACCAGACTCAAGGCTACTCCAGACACGAAAGGAGGACAGCCTTGTCCATGTTCTTCTGCCTTTTGTCCAAGCTTCTGTCTTGAAGGAAGAAAGATGGCCTCTGGTTGGGGTCCCCTCTTCTGCTGAGTCTCCCTTCTCCCACCCCCAGATGCACCGGTGTGTGGCTCTGAGCCAGGCTTCTGAGACCTGAACAGGGCCACCAGGGATCTCACATCAGCTGCTTTGGCACGGCAATCCTTAGGACTTGACACTGTTTGTCATTAGCCCCCTGGAGAAATGGAGAGGCTGAACTCATGGTGAAAGGAAGAAGGCTATTGGGTGCTGGAGACTGGGAGGAAGGGAAAGGTCGAGGGGAGCGTGGTGTGCTAAAAACAAATTCCATCTTCCTCTAGATTTTACCTAAGACAGATGTTGCCTAGACAGCCTACATTTTGGAAGAGTGACTTTCATGAAAGTTTGGGCCAGGGGTGACAAATATCTGGTGCACCATCCCCCTTCTCCCCACACCTTCTCTTGGTCTCTGGAATTGTAGCTTCAGACCCTCCTCAACGCAGCGTTCCAAGCAGCCTCTACCCATCAGAGTTGACATTTGAGATCAAGTTCCTTCCCTGTGCCTTTTTGACCTTTTGCTGTGAATTCTCTACAGTAGCGTATTCCTGAGGCATCTTATCTTAGTGTTGTGACTCTCACAGAACCTGGAAACTCAGAGCACAGTTTGGTGTTGATTCATAGAATGTCCCCTGCCTCAATGACTTTCTGTGTATACTGAACTTGACTGACTCACTGGTATCTATCTGTCTCCTCCTCCAACCAAGCTGGTTCTCTGGGTTTGGCAGGAGTTCCAGCTGAGACCTCTCCTTACTCCATATTCTCTTTATTACTAATGAGGCGTTGTTCCTTAATTACTAGGTGCTGAATACTAGAATTGATTTCCTTTGTTTCAATGAATTTAGCAAAGAGCTCAAGAATTCTTCTTGTGCTTGACATGAACTGCCTGATTTTTTTTATTTCCCGGGCGCGAAGATCACTGAAGGCAAAGTGATGCCTAGAACATCAGCAGGTGTGAAATTCACCTTCTTCACTGAAGCATTTAGACCCTTTGATACTCGTCCCCCAGACACTCTGCTGCCTCATTTAAAATGAAAAACAACGAGAATGTGGGAGAAATACGTGCTCCAGGTAACTCAGTATTCTAACGGATGAAAATGAATGAAATTAGGATATTAAATCACTAATAGCCCTCGCTGTAAAAAACCATTCCAACATAAGTTAGTCTAAATTTCCTACCTCAGGGTGTCCCACTTCTTGAACATAGCTGAGTCCTTAATGATTCAGAGTTTCAAAGCCTCAGGGTCCTAATCCTGAGAAGCAGAGACTGGGGAAAGTTTACTGAAGTTTGTTGGCTGGCTATAGGATCTATTAAGAAATTTTCTTTTTTTTTTGGATTAAATCCAAGAGTTTTTTTTTTTAAGCAGGTTTTTGTTTGTTTTGTTTTTGTCATGAGAGCCGAAAAGATAAGGAAGGTAGAAGCTGGTTGGAATTTCATTTAATGGACGAGCTCTTTCTCTACATCTTGGAGAGCTTATGTCTGAGGGCAAAATAAATGTGAAATCTTGGTGATCTGTGTTGGCAAATCCAGCATAAACAGCCTAAGGTTGCAACGATCAGAATCATTTAAACCATCCCTGGCAAAAATGTGGATCCTGGCCGGTCACCCAACCTCTGTGAGCCTCAGTTTCCTCCTCTGTAAAATGGGCAGGGTACTCAGGCAAGGTGCAGTATTTAACCTAAGTGAGGAACGTGGATTATTATTGCCCTGAAAAACTTGTAGAAAGACATTCTAGACATTTTTATTCAATAGCATGTTGAAATTTATTTTTTTAAATCAGTTTCGTTGGATTTTCCATGATCAGCTAAATATATTCCTTGTATACATTTTAAACAATACAGAAAACTAGAAATAAGAAAAAACAATCATGCAAAGTTCTCCCACTCAAATACAGCTTCTTTTTAGTTTATTTCCTTCTAGCCATTTTTTGGGCACATATTTTTTTTATTGTGGCAAAATATACCTAACATAAAATTTACCACTTTAACCATTTTTAAGTGTACAAGGCAGTGACATTAAGGACATTTTTTATTGTTGTTTAACCATCACCACCATCCATCTCCAGAACTTCTCCATCATCCCAGACTGAAACTCTGTCCCTGTTAACCAATAATTCCCCGTTTCCCTTTCCCCAGTCCTTGGGAACCATTATTCTATTTTCCATCTCTACGAATTCGACTATTCTACATGCCTTGTATCAACAGGCTCATTTCTAGTCATTTTTATAAATGGGTCTTCTTTATTTTATTTTATTTTTTTTTAAGATTTTATTTTTTTATTTGAGAGCGAGAATGAGATAGAGAGAGAGAGAGAGAGAGAGAGCATGAGAGGGGAGAGGGTCAGAGGGAGAAGCAGACCCCCCACTGAGCAGGGAGCCCGATGCGGGACTCAATCCTGGGACTCCAGGATCATGACCTGAGCCGAAGGCAGTCGCCTAACCAACTGAGCCACCCAGGCGCCCCTATAAATGGGTCTTCTTTAAAAATAGGAACTTAGCCTAATGAATAGGGATTTCGGCATCCTGGTTTCTTCACATTGTCAGCCTCCTCTAAGATATCACAAGCCTCTTTTTATATTGCTGCATCCTCGATATCAACATCTTTGCAATGGCCGAGCATTATCAAGTTGAGTGGATGTATCATTCATTATTAATCTTCCTTAGTTTCGACTGTTTGCTATTTGTAGAGAATGTTGTGAAAACAGTTTTGTGTAGAACTTTTATCCTGTTGAGGCTCGCTTTCTTTAGGCAGATTCCAGAAATTAATGACTGGCTTAAGGGGAATACGAACATTTTCAGGCTCACGATCTGCACCACCAAATGGCTAGGAAGAGTTTTTCAGATGGCGCCATTGACAGCAGGGTAGGTTCCCCCGACCCCGGGGCGGGGGCGGGGGGGACGGGGCTGGGATGTCCTAGTCTCTGCGGACATTGACCGCTTGTGAGGTTGACTCAAGCACTGACTATCTGTGGGGCTGAGGGGACAGGGCTAGTTCCAACACTCCTCGGTAGGAGAGGGTTAGGCACGCTGATGTCTTCACTGGGGCGACAGGAGTTCTCCTTGAAGTAGCCGTGCAGAATCAGCATTCTTTCCCCTTCAGACTGTGTGTTTATTTGGGAGTAGCCTGGAGGTTTGCTGATGGAGGTTATGGAGAGTCTAAGGCCAACCCCCACCCCAAACCTTTGGCTCCTCCGCTGGGTGGGGTGGACCCTAGTGACCTTCTGAAGCTCTCCCATCTCTGTTTTTGTCTTCAGGCTCCGCCACCATGCAGGCCACCAGCTGGACTCACCAACTTTAGTTTTCTCACGTCAGCCTGGCTCTTCCTAACGTGTCTTTGGTTCGGTCCCAAGTGTCGCCGGGAGGCGGACCCACCCTCTCCCTTCCCAGGAAAGCCCGTGTTGCAACGAGAGCACTCGTGCGCTTCTCTCCCCATGACTTTCTCGGTAGCACAGTCCGATGACACGGCCCCCACCGTCCTCTGCCGCTGTCCAAGAAGACATCACAAGCGCTCGAGATCCCAATCAGCCCGCTTTCTCCCTGTGGCGCTGTGTGCGTTGGCTGCCCGGCCAGAGAGCTGGGCCTAGTTTTACCTATCATTTTGATATTATCTCGGGGCGTAATGGGAAGTGAGCTCTCAGTGTGGAAATTCTTACTCAGAACACAAAGGATTGAAGAGAGCTCGGAGGCTGAACTCCGGAAAGACTCTTGCCCGGGGCCTCTTGGCAGGGATGGCTCAGGTTTCTAGGAGTGGGGGTGGGGTGGGGTGGGGGTGGGGGGTGGATAATGGCCAACAGGTGTGTGTTGCCCTGGGAGCAATTTTGTACCTTTTCAGTAGTTATAGGCCGTGGTGAACACCGCCGGTTCCTGCCTTCTCTGCATTATTTGATGAACATGCAGCTGAACTGCCCTGTGGTTTAATTCCAATGGCAATGCGATCGGCATTTGCTGGTTTTTCTTGTTGCTGTGAGAATGCTCACCGTTTCCCTTGAGATGTGGTCTGGGGTCCTTGACCTGCCACATATCCGTCTGAGTGATGCCATTCGGATTTCAATCAGATTCCAAGTCAATGGTCACAGCCTTGGGAGCTCCCTGTGTGGGTGAGGTCCTGTCGTTGCTGCCCACACCAAAAATATCAGCCGAAAAGTGTTTGCAAAGGACAACATTTCAACGATCCATGACATTTGTTTCTTTTCTGAGTTTTTCCCTGCATAGCTCATGCGATGATTGTTTTCAAATTAGGCCCTTTTTCTTTTCCCTCTCCTAATTATTATTTCTTATGTGAGGTTGATTCTAACATAATAGCAAACAATGGATGCACATTCATTAGACAAACTCATGATTTTAGGAAGACGCAAAAGGGCTTACAATAATTTCTGTGAAATCCACATTTGAGCATCCTTTTCCTTTCTCAACTGAGAGGTGAGTTCTCACAGTGCTCAGTAAAAAAAAAAATAAAGTTGTGCTTTTCTTTTTTTTTTTTTAACATCTTAACTATTTTTAACTATTTATTATGGAATTAAAACATATAAGTTGGCAGAATAACTTACATACCCCAAATATCCATCTCTAAGCCTCCTTAATGATCCACCTTTGGCCAATTCTGCCTCTTCTGATCCCCATCCACTTGCCACCTCCAGATTCCTTTGAAGCGTATCTTAGACAACCTGTCATTTCACACCTACATTTTGTACTATGTATCTCTAGAAAATAAGCATTCCCTTGAAAAGCCTACACCTACTCTTAAAATGAAGAAACATTTGGGACATTTTCAGAGAGGACTTAGAAAGGGATAAAACTATATCCCTTTAATTAAAAATTTATTAAACTAATACATGTAAATTGTTACCAGTACAGGCCTGTTAGTAATAGGAAATGGTAACAGATAAAATTAAAGAGAGGCCGTTCAGAAGGATATGTCATAATTTTTAGTCACTTGTTGAAATCAAGACTTTAATTCTGCAGAACACAATTATTATCATGGTTCAGAATTATTATACGTTGCCTTGTATTTTCCCAGAGGTAAGCTCAGACCCAACTGATTTACTTTTCCATTTGCCCAGCTATGTGGGTTAGTCATGTTAGCTTTCTTTGTCCAGGTGTCTCCAAGCGTTTTTGATTGCATACTTCTATCAGTAAGGAATTAAGTGTGTATCCATAATATGAATTACTTATTTATAAATTGTATATATACTCAATAAGGGTGGTTAAGTATATCATAAAACACATATAAAATAGAAACTAAAGGATGAAATGATAAGTAAGAATGTGTGGCAGTTCTAATATTTTCTTCCTCTTGTATGTGCCCCAATTCGAAGACAACTGGAGAAGGTGGTGGGACGCAAAATACATCAAAGTGAGGTGTCAGTCGTGAAAGAGGACTGCCTGGACTCAAACCCCGGTGCTGCTACTCCTTAGCTCATACACATCACTTAGCTCCGCTCAATCTATCTTGTCATTTGTAATGTGAGGGCATTCATGCCTTATGGGGTATTGTAGGGTTTAATCCTTACACAGTGCCTGGTACGTGGTAAGCATTCAATACATTTTAGTTAATAATGCTGCTGCCGCTGAGAATTCATTCCTAGAGGGCTGGGCTGGGTCTAGCTTCTGCTTTCCTCCTTTCTCTACAGAGTACCCGACATGAGGCCCATGCTTATTGGTGCTGATTCCAGGGTTTTGGTGCGCTGAGGGTGGTGTGGGTGATGCTATGGTGACAGTTACGGGGATGGTCACATTGGGCACGATCAATAGCATGGTGTACATTTATATTGATGATGATGGTGATGGTATGATGACACGGGGATGGTCCCGTTGAGGGGGGTGAATATGACCAGAAGGGGAAGCTCTTTTGCAGTCCCTACTGGAACTACATCATCAGTGTTTGCACTTGTCTTTCCTAAGAAGGTACCCACCCAACAGCTATGCTGACCGGCTTGTTTTGCTGTCTCCCTGCCTGGCGTCCTGGCCCTGTTGACCTGTTTTGCTGCTGTGCCCTCCTCTTGTGCTCCCATGTCGCTGTCTCTCTGTAGAGTCTGCTGCCCTGCTTGCCCGCGCATAGGCCCGGGAGATGAACCAGCCCTCTCTTCACCGCAGGGCCGTATTATCTGCCAGTGGCTATTTGGTTGTCACGGTAAGGAACCTGCTTCTCAGCCCCTGAGGACTATGGGTGGTGCTAGAAACCTAGAGAGTGTGGCCCCTCGTGGCTTTCTTCAAGAGGTGGCCCACGTCTTTTCCGGTGGGAGAGAGGGCAGACCTGGTAGGGAGCAAACTCATATACTTGTGCAAATCTGGGGCAAAGGCCCAACCCCAGTTAGGCAGGGGCTCCTGGAATGCTCTCGTCCGGGAACTCTGCCACGCAGCCCTGTGCCTCTGCTTCCCAAATGATGGGAGAAGCCTCCTGAGAAGGGCTGAATCCCCACTGGCATGAGATCTCAAGAAAGGTGTCGAGAAAGGACTTCCTCCTTTCCAAAATCAGGACAAAGAAAGGTTAGCGTTGCACCCAGCAGTGCCAAAAAGTAAGGCTGAAGTAAAAAAAGAACTTGCCGTAGGCTCTTTTTCTGGGGGCTTGTGTTTTTTTTTTTCTTTTTTCCCATGAACCTTGTTGGCTGGGTTTCTGGGAAATACGCTCCACCCTCTCTGGAGTGGTTCAGATTTTCTATGTTTAAGAAATTCGAGAGTCTGAGGTTGACATTTCATCAGGAGTACCCCGAACTCTTTTGATTCAGATACTGACTTGGGAACCTTCTATTTTTAATCTTTTTCTAGAGACCACATTCAAAATAGACCATATTTTGAATATTCTGAAAATGATTACTGAGACCTAAGAGCATACATTTATCTCTTCAAACTAATTCTTCGACTGGGATATTGCTCATGTCTCAGAATGACTAGGGTGTGGAGCATGAGATTCTGTAGAATGAGATTATGTGCTCTTAAAACACTAGCTCTGGGGAATTGTTCTTTAATACAAATATTCTAATGACTTGAAATACTTTACCAGTTCTATACATAATTTTAAATATTCTTGGGGTTAAGATACTCTTATCTAATAACCAAACAGTCATGCTATTTCCAAACAATTTGGGATTGCCTTCCCAACCACGTTTTTGGGAGATTCCTTGGCTGGGAGACCCCAGGCCAGAGAAGAGGAATGGATTTCTATTTGTGACTCTGATGGGGTGGACTGCATCCTTTTGATGGTCACTCTAACAGGGACTGGTCACGGGACAGATTTCTAAAGCAGAGGTAAAAATGAAAGCCAGGCTGTTGTGTGGTTGGGAGATGGGGCTTGTATCCATACTTAGCAGCATTGTTTCGGCAAACCATGGCAGCCTTACCAGTCACATATGTCATCTCTCTTTTCTAACTCCAACCCCTGATGCCAGGAAAGGAATAAAAGAGAAGAAATAAGTCCATCCACTGATGACTAGATACATAAAATATGGTATATCCATGCAACGGAATATTATTCAGCCGTGATCAGGAATGAAGTGCTGACACACGCTACAACATGGACGAACCTTGAAAATGTTATGCGAAGTGAGAGAGGCCAGTCGCAAAAGGTCACATATTGTGTGATTCTGTCTATTGGAAACATCCAAAATAGGCAAATCCATAGAGGCAGAAAGCAGATTGGTGGTTTCCAGGAGATAGGAAGGAGGAGGAACAGGGAGTGACTGCTTACTAGGTATGGGGTTTCCTTTTGGGGCGATGACAATGTTTGGAACTAGAGAGAGGCAGTGGTTGCACAACATTGTGAATGCACTCATTGCCATTGAATTCTGTACTTCAAAATGGTTAAATGATTTTTATGTTGTGTAAATTTTACCTGGATAAAAAAAAAAAGAGCAGAATAAGACAAGGAGAAAGGCAGAAGAGGAGAGGTCACTGGAGACATTTCAACACATTTTGGAATATGGGAAACATTTGGAGACATGGCAATTGACTTACCAGAGTGGAGGCAGCAACGACCTAAGTGACTAAGGGAGGGGGATGAGGGTTGGTATCAATGAGGAACAAGCCACATTACTGGTCAGAACTGTAGAAGGGCTGAGGCTTGGAGATACCAGGTGCTACAGTCAATAGCAATAAAGGGGGGGATTTCTTAAAATTCAGAATATAGAGAATTTGGATGCTAAGGTCTTTATTTTTCCCCATGCCAAGCTGCCAGGAGACTGTTTCCTGTTCCTTCCTCTGAGTTCAGGAGACCTAGAGACAGCCAAGTGCAGGGTGGAATCCCATTCTGCAAACAAGAGAGAAGTACAAGTCTACAGTTGAGACCCCGGCTTTCTTCAGAATGCTCACAGCCAGGCCACAACCCTCTTCTTTCACAGATGGGTAAACCCAGAGAGGGAAGTGACTTGCCCATGGTCCTGCAGCCAGCAGCTTATAGGTGTGGAGCTAGGATTCAAACCAGGTTTAGGAGACCCCGCAGCCTATGTGCTCCCTATTGCAGTTTTACTACCTGCCTCTGCATCTTCAGTAAGTATTCTTAGTGCCTAATTGCCCTTGCCCTGTGCTGAGTGCTGTAAAGGAGAATTACAGCAGGCCCCATGTGCTGTGACTCTTGGTGATAGCAACAGGCCAGAAATAAGGGAAGCGCACACCCACTGCCCATTGACTCAGTGCTGGGACATGGTGAAGGGGCGGTGCAGAGAGTGCCTGGGGCCCTGTAATTTGGGGGACCTGGATGCTAGAGTGATTGGGGAGAAAGATGTTCTGAATCAAACATATTCCTCATCACTTAGTCCATCACCCTGGAAATCTCCTTTCCCCTTCTACAAATTCTCTCCTAGACCTGCTTTCCAATTTCTCTTCCTGTTCAAATCTGAGGTTCTGTTTCAAGAAGTTGATTTTATTTTTCCCCTGTATAAAATATAAAGGTGGACTTTTTTTAATTGAGAAATAGAGAAAATAAAAATAAATAATTCAAACACTGTTTGCCACATCTCCTCCTTTGTTTTTTTAAAATTCATTTTTATTAATTTTTTTCATCAAATAAATACACGTTTCTAGTTCAAACATTCAAAGAGTGCCACAGGTTTATAATAGTCAACTGTAGCCCCTCCTAGCTCAGCACTCCAATATTTTCAGTTCTGGCTTCAGGCCCTTATCTCCATCGTTCTCAACATGTTTAAATGGCTTTTCTTATTGACTGACTGAGTTTATTGCCATCAAAAATGAGGACTTCAGTCACTTACAGTGCCTTCCTCTCGCCATGCCCCTTGTCTCCATCTATACTCAAAGTCCTGTCCCCATCCTCCAGGTAGTAATATCAGCATGTTGGGTAAGTTGAGGTCACTATGTGAAAACTATACAGTGAGTATTCGCAGCTGAGCCACTTAATACATTAGGAGTCGATATTCTTTTTTTTTTTTTTTTAAAGATTTTATTTATTTATTTGACAGAGAGAGACACAGCGAGAGAGGGAACACAAGCAGGGAGAGTGGGAGAGGGAGAAGTGGGCTTCCCGAGGAGCAGGGAGCCCGATGGAGGGCTCGATCCTGGGACTCCGGGATCATGACCTGAGCCGAAGGCAGACGCTTAACGACTGAGCCACCCAGGTGCCCCAGGAGTTGATATTCTTTCTTTGACCAGTCCTCATCCTCTACCTCTGCCCTCCACCTCACTCTGGCATTCAGAATGACTTCATTTTTCCTTTGCTTGGTCTTCTAAGTACCTGTCACCAATTTTTCTCCCAACTCCTTTCTCCAAATCTCAGTAAGACATTTTTTTTCCCTCTCAATCAGATTGTTCCATCAGGTAGTCTATCAGCTCTACCTTTTCCCCAGTTGACATTTCTCCCAGAATCCTCCACCCTGCTCTGACTGCTCCATTGACTTCCTGGGTTTCTGACCTCTCCTCCATTATCCCAGGAATTCCGGTCTCACTTTTCCTGGGTTGGATGAAGTGTGTCCTGGATCCCACGTCTTTCTGAGTTTATTCCCTTAATTGCATCTAATTCACCAACTACAAACTTCCTAAGAAAGAGCAAAAGATAAATTTTCTGAATTCTGGGCTGAATTTTGAAATCACCAGCCTGGAAGTATGATTCTGCCTTTATTTGTACACCTGGATTCCCCTTGCACCATAGACGGTCCCCCTCCCCTTTCCCCAGCTCGCGGTGAACCCCATCCCCCAGGACAACATTGTTGAGTGTCCTGGTTTGGCACGAGGCCACTGCCTATGCCCAGCAAGTGCCAATCACAGCACTTGTCTTAATAATACCTTAGCCTCAACACCCAAGGTTTAAGTTGTATTAATCACCTAATAAAGAAATCTTCACAAGTGCTAATTACTAGCCTAGTCTTCATATGAGGCCCATTTAAAGAAGTGCCATTTTAGAAGCTGTAGTGCTTATAGTCACTTAACAAACATTTATTAAATGTCTACCATATACCAGACACCATGATAGAACTTTAACATGAGTTGTATGGTTTAATCCTCATGGCAATCCTGTGAAATGGGCATTATTGCCATTTGTAAATGAGGCAACAGTTTCAGAGAATAAAGCTTCTCCAACTATTCATTCAACACATTTACTGAGAACCTACTATGTGCTAGGTGATAAGGATACTGTGAGGGGCAGACACACACATCTCTGGCCTCATGCAGAGTCTAGTTGAGCCAAGGGAGACAGACATCAAACAAATAATTTTACAAATAGTTTATTAAATACCTTTGAGATAAGTGCATGAGAAAGAAGTATGAGGTGCTATGTCCTAGTCTGGGGAATTATAGACCGTTTTCTGGAAACAGTATATTAGGTCTGTAAGAATAGTGAGAGTTAGCCAGATGAAATGAGGTGTAAGGAAGGGAGAGAGGGAGGAAAGAGCTTAAGCAAAGGCTCAGAGGCGAGAAGGGGTTTGCATAAGTGAGGAGCTAATAGGCCAGGGTGACCAGAACATAGTGGAATGATGTGCCATAAGGCTCAGTGGGGACCAGGTCAAGGAGCAGATTGTGAGGGTTTTGTGTGCTCTGTTAGGAACCTGAACATTATCTTTGAGGACAGGGAGAGGCAATGAAGAGTTTTGATCAGTGGAATGAAATGATGAGATTTGTTTTATAAAAACTCCTTCAGGTTGTTGTGGGGACACTACCTGGGAGAAGGCAAGAGTGGACATGGGGAGAGCCAAGGGATGGCTGCTCCAGATGTCATAACCGAGGTGATAGCTGCCTGCATGAAGGGGGTGCTGGTGGAGATGGGGACAAGTGGAGGGACCCAGGATGCATTTGGCAAGACGCTTGCTCAAGGTCACATGAAGCAGAGCTGGGATCTAAACCCAGCTCCTGTGGTGACAAGGCCAGCTCTCTTTCTGATCCACGAATGCTGCTTCTTTCTCTGTGCAAGGGTCAGAGGACACACACACCCTTTCTCTCCCAGTGCCCTGGCTGGGGATGCTAAGTTATAACCTAATAGTTGTGAAGAATCTCTTCCTTGTGCAGTGATAGAGCTTCTAAATTATGCTGTATAATATGTCAGTCATTTGGGATATAAAAAGAAAACATAATCACTGCTTTTAAGAGCACGAGCATCCTAATAAAGCTATAGGGATGCAAACAGTGTCCTCAAACAAAATTAAATAGGAGGAAGTTAGAGAAGCTCTAGAATCTCACACAGTTCTTCGGGTCACAATCCCAGCACTACAGTTTTGGCCTGTTTGACTCCACTATACTCAGCAATATCTTCAATGGTCCTGGAATTAGGGTGCATTTTCCCAAACAGACTTAAAATAACACTACTCTTGGACATCCTGATTCTTAATTTGGACCAGAAATTGTATTCCTCAGAAACAATAGTAAGACATGCGAAATTCTTTTATTATTCTTTAGGTCTAATTTTTCTCCTAAATAGTTGATCGTCAGGGATTTATTGATCAATGCTTTAAAACCTCATTAATAAACTTCTTAGTCATGGGGCCAGAAGGTATGCAGTCTGAGAATACAACCATATAACCTAAATCCCCTGCAACATTCTTAGTTTCCATATAAAAACCATTGTCAGAACATGTACCTAATTTTGCTTTGAAAATAGGATTCACTTCCCAGGTGAAGTGTGTCGGAACTTGATAGTACAGTTGACCCTTGAAAAACATGAGTTTAAAAAAAGAAAAGAAAAGAAAAGAAAAAACATGAGTTAGAACTGCATGGGTCCACTTACATGCAGATTTTTTTTTTTTAATAATACAGTAGGATCCTGCAAATGTATTTCACTTTTTTAAAAAAGATTTATTTATTTATTTATCTGTCAGAGAGAATGAGAGAGAGAGAGAGCACAAGCAGGGGGAGCAGCAGGCAAAGGGAGAAGTAGGCTCCACGCCGAGCAGGGAGCCTGACGCTGGGCTCGATCCCAGGACCCTGGGATCATGACCAGAGCCGAAGGCAGACACTTGACCAACTGAGCCACCTAGGCGTCCCTGTATTTCACTTCTTAATAATGTTCTTAATATCTTTTCTCTAGCTTACTTTATGTAAGAATCCAGGATATAATACATATAACATACAAGATCTGTGTTCATCAACTGTTTATGTTATTAGCAAGGTTTACGTCAATAGTATGCTATTTGTAATATTTTTGGGGAATGAAAAGTTCTATGTAGGGGTGCCTGGGTGGCTCAGTCGTTAAGCGTCTGCCTTTGGCTCAGGTCATGATCCCAGGGTCCTGGGATCAAGCCCTGCATCGGGCTCCCTGCTGGGTGGGAAGCCTGCTTCTCCCTCTCCCACTCCTCCTGCTTGTATTCCCTCTCTCACTCTCTCTCTCTGTCAAATAAGTAAATAAGTAAATAAAATCTTAAAAAAAAAGTTCTATGTAGATTTTTGGCTGTGTTGGGGGTCAGCGCCCCTAACCCCCATGTTGTTTAAGGGTCAACTTATGTGTTTCCAACAGAACCTTTGAGTTCGGTTTGAAAAGGGAGGCAGAACCTTGCAGATCTCATGGCTTCTAGACTAGGAAGTCTCTTGCAGATGCTTTGGGAATTCAGACCGTGTCTTTGGGGGACCTTCTGTTAGCTCCCATATGGATGGAGCAGGGCTGAAAGGAGGAAAAGAATAAATATTGTTTATGGCACATGATTTATTCTCCAGGGTTGTAAAAACCCCGTGTTACCTGGCCTAGGCCATAATGAAATAGATTGAAGTACATGAAGAAAGTGTTCAGTGGCAAGCTGGTAAATATTTATTGACATAAAGACTGTGCAAAAGCAATTTATAAATCACAAATGATACAATACTCTTTATTGTAATTTCCTTGTAGTCAGCAGATTCCCACGGAATGCTTTTGATTTTGGCTCTGGGCTCCTATATCCAGAGTGTCGCCCATCTATTATTTCAACTGATGAACAAGTGCAGTTCCAACATGAATGTGGGTTGATATCTTATGTTAATAGGTAAGAAGAAAGCAAAACAACAAAGTTGGATGTCGAGTCTCTAATCATTTGTCAATGACAGGGACAACTTCTTTGCTGAAGGAGATGATTTTTTTTCAAATATCGGAGGAATACTTCCTCAATTTGTGTGTGTTTGTGTGTTCTATTCATAATGTTTTGGCTATAAACACATTTTAAAATTTAATTGGCATTTTTAACATTCTTCCATCACTCTTAAAAGTCTTGACCAGGGATCAGTAAATGAGGGTCTATGGGCCAAATCTGATCCCCCCACTTCTTCCTGTAAATCAAGATTATTGGAACACTCTGCCCAATGGTTTTACATATTGTCCACATCTGCCTTTGCCCTACAGTGGCAGAAATAAGTTAGACAGAGACTGTATGGGCACCAAGCCCAAAATATTTACCATCTGGCCCTTCACAGAATAAAGTTTGCCAACTCCAGGTTTAGACAGTCAACAAAACATTAAATCAGGCCTTGATCTGGTGGTGTTTCCTGACTTCTGTGGTGTCACAACTCCCACAGTAGCCAGTGTCCATCTTCCAGGGTGTCGTCACTAAACCCAGAGTTGGGAGGAGAACCTCCGTCACTGGACAACGTGGTGGGATAACTAAGAACGGATGAGTTTTCAGTATTTCCTATCTTTGTTTCTGACTATAATTCATTTAGGTATAAATTTATATCATTTTATTTCTTTCAAGATTTATTCATTCATTTATTTGAGGGTGGGGGGGTGGAGAGAATCTCAAGCAGACTCCACGCCCAGTGCCGGAGCCCAACATGGGGCTCGATCTCACGACCCTGAGATCACGACCTGAGCAGAAACCAAGAGTCCAACTCTCAACCAACTGAGCCACCCAGGCGCCCCATCATTTAATTTTTAATATGGTTGCGTTTAAGTGGTTTTCAAAATTTCTGAACAGGCAACGGTCTGCTATCATGAGCTGGATTGATGGTTTTCCCATGGTGCCCAGCCATCCCTTCCCCCCCCCCCCCGCCCTGGCCTCTTTTCCTATCTCCAGGAGGAATCCCCTTCTTCTCAGCATGCCCGGTTCTCAGAGTGTCCTGTGCCCTTGGAATGCCCCTCTGGCTCTTCAGGGACCCCATTTTTTGCTAGTCTTGTCCTTGACAACAGCTTGTTCTCACAGAATCCCCATTCCCTCTCATCCGCATTGGGCGATATGTTTAGTTCTGTGGTAGGACTGATCTCAAAGGGCTGGCAGCAATTTACAACAAGGTAGAGGTGATGACCAGTTGATTGTTTAAACAGGCCTGGGAATGTCTGCGTTAAAAAAAAAAAGGGTTCTTGTCGACCCAGAGGTTACAGAGTCTGAATGTCTGGTCCGACAGCAGGTGTGAGAGGTGTCTTTGGAATTCTGGGGTGCCAAAACCCCTCAGTCCCAGCAAGGAGGGTCTTCGCCTTCTCTATCAGCACAGCACTGGCCCCAACATGCCCCTGATGCTTCTCATTTCTCCTGAAAACCTTTTCCTCTTTTCTCTTGGCTTTAGCCCTTACTCTCCCTTTCCACTCTTCTTCCTGTCCACACTGTTGTGGCTGAGGTGAGGCAGGGGTTATACTGTCTTGGTGGGAAGGGGATCAAGAAACCTACAGCTGTTTGTACCTATCTAGAACCTGCCACTCCTGCCTCGTGTGGTCTTGGCTGATACTTGATGCGTCTGGTGTTTTGTCTGAACTTGTGCGTTCTCTGTTCCCGGCTTCTCTGCCGTCTGGCCCCTTGGCAGGTTGTGATGAGCAGCATTGTCAATGGGAAGATATCACAGCCACTGAGAAGCAGGATCCCGAACATGTGCAGTTCAGGAGCCTGGGGGTGGGGGTGGGTGCTCCCATGCAGCCCTTGAGCGGGAGTCGGGGGGAGGTTGTGGGGTGAAAACACAGGAGGAGGGAGCTCAGGCCAGGCTCTGGACTGATGGCATTAACGAATGAACCAGATGGAGGGAAAAGGCATTTGTGAGTCAGCGCATATTTATCGAGTACCTTCCATGGCTCAAGTCTGGTCTAAGCACTGGGCTACAGCATGGGATAAAATGAAGCTCTGTTCTTAGGTCCCTTACATTTCTAGTGGGGTGGGACCGAAATAGGGCAGAAGGTTGCAGCAAAGGAATGGAGTAAGAGGTCAGGTGAGTGGAGCTAGCTCATGGAGCGACAGTGGGGGCAAGATAGGAATCACGGACGATTCTGAGAAAGGGGTGTTATGTTCTGACTTATATCTCCAAATGACAACCCTGAATTGGTTGCTGGGCAGGGAGCCCAGGGAAGAGGCTGTGGCAAAGTCCAGGTGCAGGTGGATGGGTCACAGGGAGGTGGTGAGAATCAGCAGATTCTGGAGATGCAGCGAAGGTGGATGGACCATGAGCTGTGAGAGAAGGACTCCAAAGGGCTTGGCTTGAGGAACTAGATGGATGGGCCTTCCATTTACCGAGGTAAGAAAGGTTGGGAAGGGTTCGGGGTTTGGGAAAACCAGGAGTTTGGATGTGGACATGATAGATTTGATGGCTTAGTCGACAAGGTATAGATGTTGAGCACACAGCTGCATATACGAATCTGGAATGCAGAGGGAGAGGCTGGGGGTGTTGGTATGAGTTTAGAAATCATCGATAGATAGTCGGCGCTTAAAAGCATGAGACTAGATTAACCCAGGTGTCGAGGGAGATTAGATGCAGAAGAGAAGTGGTCTGAGGACTGGGCTTTGGGTCTTGATGTGTAGAGGGGAGGATGCAGCTGAGAAGATCCTGTATTTATAAAATGAGAAGGCATGAAGAATCCTCCCTGTCAGGGCCTTTACCGAAGGGCTACTTGTGGAATGGTTGGGGTGGGGAGTAGATGAAAAGTCCTCCTGACAGCCCCCCAGACCCAGGCTGGTGGCCTCTGCTAGAGTGAGGTGTTCTGCGTCTCCCCTCTTTCTCAGAGATGGCGATATCTGGCAACGTTTCTCCAAGTCAGATTTATTTATTTTTTTTCTTGAAGTCAATTTTATATTAACATGTATGTCATATGGCTTTCCAGTGTGTTCTACAGTCAAGCTAAGCACAGTGGGATGTGGCAGCCACAGAAAGGCTGGATGCTTGTGTAGTGGTCAGGCCAGAAGGACGAGGACGGGCTGAGCACTGTCATGTCACTCCCCAGGTAGAGAAGCTGTGAAAGCTGTGTGCAGAGCACTTTGCACCCTGCCCGGCCCACAGTGGATTAACCATTGTTTCTCTCCCTCCTATCAAGTCCCAGGGCTGCTATTGGTGGCTGTGTGACCTCAGGAAAATTGCTTCACTTCTCTGAGCCTCTATTTCCTCCTTGGTAATGACTCATTATTCCCACCAGAGGGTGTTTGCAAAGATTAAATCATTTTAAATAGGTTGAAGCATGTAGTGAACTGCAAAGTTATTTGCAAATATGAAACGGAAATGACTGTGTCTGTACTAAGCTCAATTTACACAATAATAGATTTTCACCCTTTGCATCAATAGCGAGGGTTTCTATACTCAACTCGTGGAACGGACCTCTTCGGGACAGAAGTGTGCCAAATAGACATGGAAGCACTCACTGTTACGTAATGTCTTTCTTGCCGGCCCCAAGAGTGAAGAAGATGAGCTGAGGAATCAAGCCCCATCACCATCACTGGCTCCTCTGAGTTGGAAAGATAAGGCGCAGAACAGAATTCTGAGTTCTCACATCCGTCCACGCTCTTTCCCTCTGGTCTCCCATCTGTCTCCTTTCTATGCTGGTTGCCAGTTGAAAACACCTCTGGTCTTCCTCCCCTGCCTTCTGTGAAGTCAATGAAAAGCAAGAGGGAGCATGCAAGGGGAAGATGATCCTGTCGGTGCTGGTCTCAATTATGGAATCCGTCTAAGCCGAAGTGTGAGAGGATGCGCACTAGGTGTTATACACAACTAATGAATTGTTGAACACTACATCAAACACGAATGATGCGCTGTATGTTGGCTAATTGAACATAATAATAAAAAATAAAAATCTTAAAAAACTCTTAAAAAGTGGGGCAAGTGTATGTTGCGGGGAGAGGGGAGGAGGGAAGGAGGGTGAGGGCTAAATTACTCACATAAGGCTCAGTAGATCTGGGTTCTAGCCTTGACATTCACAAACCGTCTCTCCGCAACATTTCCTTTATTCGGTTCAAGGAAGGGAATTGGATCCAATCTCTTCCACCTCTTTGGGATTCTGGGACTTCACTCCTTTGGAGACTCCAGTCTACTCATTTCAGTATCATTCCACCAGGTGGCGATGTTTCCCTAACCCCAAAGCCAGTTTTCATTCAGGGAAAAAAGCCAAGGTTTGTAGCCAGTTTTTCTTTTCTTTTTTTTTTCTCCCCTGAATGTGCAAAAGAATGATTCTCCATAGCTGGGGAGGAAAGAAGGAACTTTCCTTCTGAACACCTCGGGCAGTTTAGCCTGGAAACAGACAGGGCCCCTGTTTAGAGATTTCTCCTCCCCGCAACGAGTGGAGTGGGACCTCGGGTTAGAATTTAGTCTTCTGGTTGCACACACATGGGGCGGGGGCAGGGGTGGAGTGCTGGGAGATGCTGGAATTGCAAGGTCCTAGGGAAGTTAGGGGCAGTGGACGTAGCACTTAGTCGTGGGCCTGCATGAGTCCTGCAAAACTCCACCCAGAGAAGGGCATTGGACGCCAACCTTTTCCAGGCTGTGCGGGAGTAGGTGTTGCCGGATGCTCGCTCGAGCGGGTAAGATAGTCCCGCCCGAATCAGCCTGCTTTAATGGTGAAGGTCAGAGATGCAAGAAGGCAGCATGAAGAATGATCGCCTCCCCCCCCAATTGCAGTTGGGGAAACTGAGACCCAGAGTGGGTCAGTTCTCCGGATTCTACCTCCTTGCCGAATTCCTTCTTCCTTAGACATTTCAATTAGACGTTTCAACGGTCTCATCTGGTGTGTGCAGCTGGCACATCTAGTTAAGCCTGCCGGCCTCCGGACCTGCCAAGCCCCTGCATTACGCGCACCAGGCACCCTGCCCTTGAAAGAGACTCCAAAACTGGTTGGTTGGTTCAAAGACCTCAAACAGCAGACCAATCCAGTAGGAGAGAAAACTCATTTAAAGTATCTGTGTGTTTGGAAGTGTTTCCCACTACTTGCGAAGGCGGGATGACTGGCAATCTGGGGCCCGAGGAACAGCCACGTGGTAACGGTGGCTGGTACAGTGACTAATGTCACGTTTAGTCCGCACGATCTCATCTGGGCCTCAGAGATGGCTTTGTCTCCACCTCACAGGGGACAATGTCTCCAATACACGAAGTTCTCTAAAGAAACGGATGCCAGATACAAATGGCTTTCAGAAATCGAGGTTCCTGTTTTCTCTCAAATGGGTGTGAAATCGAAGTACCTTATTAAGGTGTAGACAGATACCAGTTAGCATCCAGAGCAACAGTTACTGGTACAGAAAAAGGGACAAGGGTCTCCAGCCCACAGATTTAGATCCCCAGCTCAACGCCGCCCCGTTCGAGCCAGGACACCTTGGGCAAATTACTGAACACTTTGAGTCTTAATTTCCTTGTTTTCAAAAAGGCAACATTATATACGTGCTGGGATAGTCAATGAGATGGTGTATGGGAAGTGCCTGGTGTGGTTTATGCATAAGTGTTCAGTAAATACTAATGATGATGATGAAGGTGGTTGCTGTTAATGCCCTTATTCCAGATCCTTCTTTATGAACAATGTGAGAGACTTTAGAATGTCTGAACCCATGTAAACCCCATTTATCCAGACGGCCTTGCCATTTCTGCCTGTTGATGGCTCATTTGTTTTGGCGATGACCCTCGTCCTCCACTTCCCCATTCCATGTTTTGCCAAACTCCAGAACTTAAGTAGTGAATTCTCAGGGCTTTAGGAGCCATGGTCTCTGATGAGTTTACTACCTGTGCCCAATAAATGTTCAATGAATAAATAAGAGCCAATAAAACTATAAAAAAGAAGAATAAAAATAAGTATCCTTATAAGTGCTTTAGATCTTAAAAGGTCTTATATTCAGGTTGCTCAGAGTCAAGTGTGTATCTAATAAAGATTTTACAAAGGGCCTGGGGTGGCGAGACCAAAGGAAGTGGGAGACTCCAGCATCCAGATGAACAGCCACCCCGGGGCAAGGCCAGTGGCCTTGCATCTCCAGGTCTGATAAACTCCGTGAAGGACATTCAGGTCAAAACATATTTCCTATAAGAGAAAGGAGACCAGAAATGGAAGAGGGAGAGAGGAGAAGACCTCCCAAGGGCACCTCGCTCTGAAAATGGGGACTATGAATTGACGACAGAGAGGCTTTTCAAAAGTGGTCTTAGGCTATCTTGATGATGTTCTAGTAGCTACATAGAAAAGAGCCATAAGGAAGGCCACAAAGACCATCATATCTCACCTCCATCCACCCACCACATTGCCTGAAATTCTATCACTAGGATTTTTTTCCTTTGAGTTTCCTTTGGATTTTGAGTTCATAAACAAGAATAATGCCTGGAAAATTCTTATTTTATATCTTCAACTTTTTGGATTGTCTCTTCTAGATTATAAACACACAAACAAAAACTAGTAACTTCTTAGTGTTTTTAAAATTTCTTATTATAAAGGAGATCCACATTCATCATAGAATATTTGCAAAAAGAGACAAGCAAAATTAAGAAAATAAATTTGGCCTATAATGTAATTACCCAGGGATGGCTATTATTAAATTTAGGTATTCCCTTCTGCTATTTTCTTTAAAAAAAACCTTTTTTTTCCCTCATGAAATTTAATAGAACACAATTTAACTATCTTTTCTTTTACAGCTAACAATTTTTCTTATTGAAAAAATCTTTTCCTGAGTTATGAAAAATCATCCAGTATTTGCTCCTAAATTTTGATAATTTATAGTTTTATACAGGGTTGCCTTTCAAATAAAGTTGAGAATCCACCTAGAATTGATTTCTGTATATGGCATGAAGTAGGGACAGTTCTATTTTTTTCCCCCAAATGGATATCCAGTTGTATCAAGACGGTTCTTTCCCTACTACTCTGCAATTTCACTTCTTGTTGAAAAATCAGTTGTCCACGTATGGGTGGCTCTCTATCTGGGCGCTCTTGTGTTCCCTTGGTCTGTATGTTGGGCAAGATAGGATGTGCTACGCTGTGTTTTGGGTAATAAATAACCCAATATCTCATGGCTTCACGTACTAACTTATATTTTCCTCACTAACAGGTCACTGGTGATGTAGGAGACGCATCAGGGCAACTGTCCTTCATGAACGAAAGAGCTACACCATTGGGAGTACTCTTTATCCAGAGAAGAGAGACTGGAGATTGCCCATGAGGTTTTCACTGACTCTGATGAGTTTACTACCTGTGCCCAATAAATGTTACTCATCATTCACTTCCTCCTACAATGCATTTGCCAGAACCAGTCAGAGAATTAGACTGATGTGTGAGGAGCTATGAAGTGCTGTCTGCCATGTGCTGGGAAGGGGAGGCTACTCAGATATTAGAAAACACTGGTGATGCCTACCTTCCTCTAGATCCTTGAGTGAAAATGACAGCCTCAATCACTCTACTTTTATAGTAAGACTCAACCCCTGACAGAGTAACTCTTCTTACCCTGTGTTTCTTCTTCAAAAAGCTCTTGGCTAGTCTTGGACCTTGGCAAGTCCATATACATTGTAGAATGTGTTTGTTAAGTTCTGAAAAAACTTGATCTTAAAAGGTGGCAAATTACATTGATTTTCTGATAATAAAGCAACATTTACACCAGCATCCTGGAATTAGCGAAATTTGTACATGATGTGTTTTCCTTTTTATATATTGTTAGCTTTGGCTTGTTAATATTCTGTTTAGGGACTTTTCTACCTGTTCATGAGCAAAATTGGCCTGTAATTTTCTTTGCCATGCTGTTCTTATTGGGTTTTGGTATCACGATTACTTTAGCCTCACACAATAAAATGGGGAGTGTTCTGACTTCTTCTGTTTTCTGGAAGAGTTCGTCTAAGGTTAGCATTGTATCTTCTTCAAACATTTCATAAAAATTTGCTTGAAGTCATCAAAGATATTTTATTTGTGAGAAATTTATTTTTAATAAAAAATCAATTATCTTAATATAGGATTATTCAGATTTTTAAATTTCTTTTTTTTTTGTTGTTAGATTTGGTAAGTAATGTTTTCCAAGGGGTTTGTCTATTTCATCTAAATTTTCAAATTTATCTACAGAGTTGTTTATAATATTTCCTTATTATCTTGCTAATGTCTGCAACATATGTAATGACTTTTTTTTTCAACATTGATATTAACTTTTTGTGCCTTCCCTCTTTTTTGTCTTGATCTGTCTCAGCAGAGGTTTGTCAATTTATTGGTCATTTCAAAGATCCAAATTTTGACCTCTTTAATAGTATTTTATTTTTGTTTCATTAATTTTTCTTCTTATCTTTTTTATTTACTTCCTTCCATATATTTGGTAGATTATTTTGCTGTTCTCTTTCTAACTTCTCCTTCTAGTATTCCTGAAGAAAATATGTTAAGTCTGCCACTGTATTCTGTTCATCTTTGTATTTTCCATCATTTTGTCTCTCTCTGCTTTATTCTGGGTAATTTCTTCTGACCAGTCTTTCAGTTCACTAATTCTCTCCCTCTGTGTTGAATCTGGTCTTAAACCCATCTGTTGGCAATTTTCACTTTGATTATTGGATTTTTTTTAAATGTTAGAATTTCTGTTTGATTCTTTTCTCAAATTTACAATTATTTAATTTCAGTTGATTGCTGAAATATTTTAAGTTCAATTTTTATCTCTTTGAGTATGGTAAGCACAGTTGTTTTATAGTCTTTATGTAAATATGATCTCTTTCATCAAGCTTTCCAAGTTTTTGGTGGTGGGAGTGGCCATGAGAGGCAAGGACTCTCTCTTTTGGGTTCCTTTAGTCCTCGCCCACATTTTATTTATGACATTTTTATCTTCTTATCTCATTATTTAGATATTTTTATCCCTGGGGCGCCTGGGTGGCTCAGTCGTTACCTGCTTCTCCCTCCCCCACACCCCCTGCTTGTGTTCCCTCTCTCGCTGTGTCTCTCTCTGTCAAATAAATAAATAAA
>NW_023270418.1:13774439-13950817 GCF_011800145.1 Mirounga leonina
GTGTTCCCTCTCTCGCTGTGTCTCTCTCTGTCAAATAAATAAATAAAATCTTTTTAAAAAAGATATTTTTATGCCTTATTAGACTAATGGCTCAAGGGCCATCAAAGAGAAATTCTCTTTCTGGTTTATCTTTGTATTTGTTATAGTATCTATCAGAGTTCCACTCAAGAGATGAAGATACTATGAATAAATGAATGAATTTCATCATAAATCCTTACCTACCTACCTACATCTCACTTATTTTTTCCTTTGGCTTCTTCCCTAACCTCAACTACTACTACCTTCCCCATGGTTCACTGTGCTTAAGCCACCCTGGCCTCTGTGCTGGTCCCTAAATAAAAGAGCATGCTCCAGCCTCAGAGTCCTTCCTTGTAGAAGGAAGAGCAAGTGCAAGGACTTGCCCCAGATAGCCATCTGTCTTATTCCCTCACCTCATTCACATCTCTTATCCAATGTCGCTTCTGCAGAGAGCTCTCCTCTGACCACCTTATCAATAACAGCATTTGCCCTCCCCTCTGCCATTCTCTATCCCCTCACCCTGCTTTATTTTGCTTCATAGCATTTTTTACTAAGTGACAGTAGGTTGTAAGTGTAACTGTTTATTGTTTGTCTCTACCATGATTTTCTAAACTCTACAAGGGAAGGGACTAGATTCCTTGTTCACTGTAATTATCTTGAGGCCTTAAACAGTATCTGGTACACAGAAGGCCCTCAAGAATTATTTACTGAAGTAGGTGCTGTGATAACCGATTTATGTAAAAATTTTTAAAAAGTTCTCCTCCAGCAGTTCTGGAAATTTAATATGTCATTATTGTCTCCGTGTTACTGATGAGTGGGCTGAGGCTCAGAGAAGTTATTTAACATGTCCGAGGAGACACAGCTAGTGAGTAATTGACTTGGAATTTGAACCCAGGCTTCTGCCTTCTAAAGTTAGCCAGGACAGCCTGACATAGATGACAAATGCCTACTGAGACGTGCACCTAAAATTAAGTGACGAAGGGTGGGATTCAACAGCTGTTGGGAAGGATAAAAAGAGAATACTGAAGCTGTTGGGGAGTACCAGACATTTTCTTACGGGTCAGCAGCCTTCCATACACCCTTCAAATGACCACCCCAGTCTGATAACCCCCACCCCTGCCCCTGTGTCACTCAGTGTCCGTATCGCGGTTTCACTACCCTGGCTGATCCAAACAGCAATGTCAACAGAATGGTGACCAGACATGTAAAGCAATGTATTAAACAAAAGGAAAAGGCAGCTCAAATGATGCAAGATCATCCAGATGTCAAACACCCTGTGCTTGCACACTTGCCCATTCATGTTATTTTTTAAACATTTGTGATAAAAACAGTTGGGCGGCTTCCCCCGAGGCCTCCCTGGATGGATTAATGCAGACGTCTGTGCCTTCAGGTTTTCTGATTGGTTCCTACTGGTTTGGGGCAAAACCAGAAACTTCTGAGCCAAGTGCAGGGGAGACGATCTTCCAAGAGCCCCTATGAGAAACTGAGGAGGACAATCAAGAGACCACCGGGAGTCTCTCCTGCCGGGATCCCTTCCTATCACTGGTGGTTTAGAAGGGGGGGTTGGACGCCATTCCCCTGCCCCCTCTGCAGCTGCACTGGCATCTCATTCAAGAACAAGCAGTAAGAAAACCCAGACCCTCTAGAAAACAGGGTTAGGATGCCCCCCACAGAACCCGATCAGCATATAATTGTCCCCATGATCATTTGGAGATGAAGTGGGCTCCATTCTGGGAAGGGTGACATGGATAGGCAAGAGCCCAACTTTGGAGTCGGCAGAATTCGATTGGAATTTGGGTCGTAGTTAGATGACCCAGTGGCAATAATTCAATCTGAGTCTTAGATTTCTTATGTGTAAAATGGGAACGATGATAGCTACTTTGTATAGGGTTACTTGAGAAAAGTAAATGGAATCATGCACATGCAGTGTCTGAGGATAAGACTGACACATAGTAGGATGTCATAAGTGGTACCTCTTATCAGGATGGAAGTCTGACAAGCTGAGCTTTTATCTGATGGGCCAAAACCCAGCCGTCTCATCATATTGATGATCTCTCCTTCTCCATGGTTGATGACAACTTTTTTCTATCTCATGGAACAGTGGCCCTCAAAGTTTGTTTTTCATAGAAATCCTCTGGAATGCTAGTTAAGAATATACCTTCCCAGTACCCATTCCTCAAATTTTCTGTTTCAGTAGGTGGGGTGGGGCCCAGGAATCTGAGTTTTTGCCAGACACCCTCTCCACCCTTCCCCACCAGGCAATTTTGACTTTGGGAAACATTGCTCTAGGATTTACAGAATGTTGACAAGGCCTGGTTGACTTAAATGCAAAATATTTTTCTAAAGACTAAAATAGAAATGCATACTCCCTCAAACTCCTTTGGATGTGCAATTTGCATAGTTATAGCACCTTTTCATCAAGTGCAAATGAGACCCAAATGAATCCTTATTTTGACCCATAAAGAATGGGTTGGAGAGAGATAGAAGAGGCTGAATGCCGTAGGGAAATTAACACCAGCCCACAGAGACACCTGGATTCTAGCTTTGCTCTGTAGTTCACTAGCTGTGCAGCCTTGGCATAGCCCTTTAGCATCTCTAGATGTGTTCCCTCTCCTGTAAAATAAAATGGTGATCCCTGCCCTGTCTACATCTCAGGGATGCTGTGGGCTTCAGTGTGATGAACTGGCTTTGAAAAGGACAAGCTCCTTGAGGAGCATGGAAGACAAAGAGCTATAATATTGACCGGGCTGAGAGGAGAGGCCAATTATCCCCTGTATCAGCTGGAATCTAACCATGAAAGCAGAAAGGAACTCAAGTGTTTGCACTAGAGGGAATCTAATGCAGGGAATGGGTCACACCAGTGTTGGAAGGTCTGTGAGCCAAACAGAGCATGGCGAGGTAACTCAAAGGTTAACGAGAGCAGAGAGTCACTAGTATATACAGGCTGAAGAGAGAAGAGGAGGGGGTAGTGTTACCAGAGTCCCCAATGGGCTTGTCTGGAGGGAGCTGGAGTCATGGAGGAAAGGAAGTGGCTGCTGGAGGCATGCCCAGGGCAGGGGGGGAGGGAAGAAATACTCTGGCTTCCTCCCTCCAGTCTCCTGCTGACGCCCTCACTGGCTGAACCTGGTCTGAAGCTGGCTGACAGGGGAGCCTGGAGCCTGAGAAACACCTTCAGCCTCAAGCATCAGACCCAGGGGAGGCAGAGAGCAGAAAGGGAGGGGGCCTCAGAGGGAAAAAAGGGTAGGGAAAGGATTTGAGGACAAACGGGCCAGAACAAGCATATCTTCTGGTCTTTTGCCTGGACACAGGTCTACCCACAGATCTTTGTGAATCGAATTTGTCCCAGAGCTAAGAAAGCTACCACTCTCCATCCCGTACCTCAGCCGCACTTGATGACTAAATTCAGAAATTAAAAATGTCTCAAAGGCAAAGATTCAAAGGTTGTCTCCACAATGACCAAGATTCATGAGGAGAGAGGTGGCATGGAATCAAGTTTTTATTTGAACCTTCAGTCAATATTAGTTTTCCTTGTCCACAGAGGCAGGGAAGTAAGTGTGTGTAGGGAATTTGGCCAACATTTGTCTGAACCCTACCCAGTTCAACAACAGTCAAATAATGAATTAGATATTCTGGGTCTTATAGTTTTGATATCTGCCATGCATGTATTGCCTTTTTCAAGCCATTAGAATCTCATTATCTACATTTGGTTAGGAAATGGTCTCTAAATATACTTAGCGCTTCTTTGGTGAAGATGCTTTGGGAGTGAACAGGGACCACGCAGGGATTTAAGGAGCCAGAAGATCTCATTCGCAGTTCTGGTTAAGGGAATGCTGTTGAACATAGCGGCTGCTATATACAGAGGCAGTGCTGTGGGCTCCCTTGGAAAACTGTTTACTTATGGAGCAACATGCCCATCGAGGGAGAGAATCACAGAAGCGAGAAATGGAAAGACAAATGGAGCCATCCTCCAGTTTGGCTTTCTTGTACATGAGAGGACTGAGTTCTGTGGAGGAGAAATGTCCCCTGATCCCTCCTCCACCGATCCTGCTGATCTGGGAGATCCAGGACTCTTTGCCTAGTAAGCGATGAGTAACCAGGGGCCGCATGTGGCCCACAGAGTTTTGTAAACCAGCTTGAAATCAAACCTCAGGATGAAGGATCAGACCACATGCATTGGTGTCATGTGTTGCCCTCACAAAACACCTCCCCCCCCACCACCTTGGACACCTTCCCAGACCTAAGACTCAGACTCTGAGTGTGGGGACAGAAATTCTGCCTTTCAAACAAGCTTCCCAAGTGATTCTTACACATATTAACAAGAGAAGGAAATCTGTTGAATGAAAAAAAAGGAATAAAACAACAAATGGGGATGCTGTGGATTTATTTAGCAACGTATTTATCTGGTCTCCTACTGAAGTCCATCTAGGTTTCCCCAATTGTTCATTTTACTAACAGTGATGTGATGAATATCTCTGTACTGTCACCTTGTGAGCAGGTGCTAAAGTTTCCTGGGGCTTGTATCTGGATGTGGATTCACAACGTCATGGGCATGGATATCTTCCTATTTACTGGAATTAACAAGTCACTCCCCAAAGTGACTCCCCAAAGTCCACAGTCCAGGTGCACCTGGGTGGCTCAGATGGTTAAGCATCTGACTCTTGATCTCAGCTTAGCTCTTCATCTCAGGGTCATGAGTTCAAGCCCTGCATTGAATTCAAGGCCCAGTGTGGAGCCTACTTTAAAACAAAACAAAGCAAAACAAAAGAAACCCCCAACAACCCACAGTCCTGAACCAGCAGTGGGTTAGAGTTCCTTCCTTGTTACCTTCTGGCCAACACTTATTATCATCTGAATTCTTAGTTCTGCCAATTTGAAGGCTATGAGGTGGCCTACCATGTGTTAGTTTGTTTCTCTGATTATCGATGAAGGTGAGCACCTTTTCACATATTTAATGATACTCATTTTTATTTTATTTATTTATTTATTTATTTTTAAGATTTTATTTATTTGAGAGAGAGAGTGAGAGAGAGAGAGAGCACAAGAGGGGGGAGCGGGAGAGGGAGAAGCAGACTCCCCGCCGAGCAGAGAGCCTGATGCGGGACTCGATCCAGGGACTCCAGGATCATGACCTGAGCCGAAGGCAGTTGCTTAACCAACTGAGCCACCCAGGCGCCCTAATTATACTCATTTTTAAACTGACTTTCTTCTACTCATTTTTTAGCAGTGAATTTAATTTGTAAGAATATATATTTCTTTCAACCTGGGACTCCCCTCAATAAAGTCATTTTTAGTTGAATGAAAAAGACAGTAAGTTATAGGACGCCTGGTGGCTCAGTCAGTTAAGCATCTGCCTTCAGTTCAGGTCATGATCCCAGGTCCTGGGATCGAGTCCCACATCAGGCTCTCTGCTCAGCAGCAAGTCTGCTTTTCCCTCTCCCTCTGCCTCTGGGATCTCTCTCTCTCTCTCAAATAAATAAAATCTTTTTAAAAAAAGACAATAAATAGTATAGATATTTGTATTTTCCTTCTGAATTTCATTTGTGCAAAAAGAGCCACACCCCCTGGAAGAGACAATGGTACTTTGCAGACTGAAGGTGCGGGTGGGGCAGTCCTTAGAAACGTCCTGCTCTACCCTAGAAATGATGGATCACATCTGAAAGTCAGGGCAATTTACCCAATTCACCTTTCCTCTACTATGATTTCCATGGAACCATCTGGTTCTCTTCCTTGGGTCCTTCCTACTGTCTGAAAAGAGGGACTTTGTGACCCAGAGTCTTTGCCTCACTTCCAATCTTGGGGTCTCCCAGGAGTTATTGGTAGTTGCCACTGGAAGCCATTCTAACAGATGTGGGGAAGGCACAAGGAGACAGAGAGCCTTCCGCCGATGGTGTCATCAAAAGCAAAGGAACTGGGCTGCACTTCATAGCTCTCTCCTGGTTGGCTTCACTGATGCATCATTCATACTTCTGAAATCACCTGCCCCCATCCCTTTACTCTCTCCTTCTCTCCTTGCATTCCCGAGAGTGCTCATGAGTTTATGTCTTCCATCTCTTTTGTAAGGAGACCTGTCCCCCTTCCCAAACCAGCCACCAAAGTCAGAGTCATCACCCTCACAGGAAAAACCAGATAGATGTAGTATCACCTCTTATCACACAGGCAGGTCACGAGGAACTAGTTTCTGATTGAGCCTGCTCGCTTGGACTTCCCACTCCCGTCTTGGAGCGACCACAGGGGAAGTGCAGTTTCCAAATATAAGCTCTCTTTCTATTGCCCCTTGCCCATCTTCACCAGCCCTCCTTCAATTACTTGCTTTCCCCTGGACCAGGCAAGAGCCTAAAACAGGTATAGGACAAGCAGAAGGGATAGGGGCTGTGGGATGAGAGGTGGGCAGCTCCACAGAAGGGCACACCGGGGCAGGAAGTTGGGGGAGAGAGCTGAGAACCCTCAGGTCTCTATGAGTGGGTTGTAGCATTATCAAGAAGAATCTATCGTCAACCGTCTTCCTTATGGAAATGCTCTCCACTGGCGTCCTCTGTCCTAAGAAATGATGGTTAACAGAACCAAGGCTCTGTGTGGTTGCTAGTCTAACTGAATCACTTTGTAGATCTTTACCGAGTTCCTACTATGTGGGCTATGTCATGCTGGATAGCTGGGGTGGGGGGTGGGGTTGGGTGTAATACAGAGAAGACCTGTCTTCATTTCTGTAGTCACTTCGAAGACAGCAGGACCTTAAAGGAGGAAGAGGGACAAGCAAGCTTTGATCTTTGCAGAGAGAAATGTCTACAAAGGACAATGGTACAGGGAGGGGTCCAAGCTGTGTGCCTCAATGGCAAGAGACGGGGCTGGATGGTCAACAGGCCACAGGTGCTCAGAGGAAGCATAGCATCTGGGGATGGAGGCTTCTCGATCACAGGTTTTGCCTCTACTTGAAGTTTTTGTCTAGAGCTGAGAAATGAAGTAGGTAAAGCACCAAACACAGTACATGGCACATAGTAGGTGCTCAGTAAAAATCCTGTCTCCCTCTTCTCCTTATTGTTTCTCTTTTCCTTCCTTCATCTCTTTTATTTTTATTCCTTTCCCTTCCTCCATTCCTTCTTGCGTCCAATTGGATTCCACCCCTACCTCCCTTTTTAGCATTAGTTAGAGAAGGCTGGGCAAACTGTTTCTGTAAAGGCACAGGCAACAAATACTTCAGGCTTTGCAGCCTACCCAGTCTGTCACCACCACAGACACACCCCAGAGAACACATCAGTGGGTGATTGTGGCTGCGTCCCAATATAACTTCAGTTATGGGCACTGAACTGTGCATTCTATATATTTTTCGTGTGTTCCTAAATATTATTCTTCTTTTGATTTTTTCCCCCAGTCATTTATTTGTTGTTGTTGTTTTTTTTTTAAGATTTTATTTATTTATTTGACAGAGAGAGAGAGATAGCGAGAGCAGGAACACAAGCAGGGGGAGGGGGAGAGGGAGAAGCAGGCTTCCCACTGAGCAGGGAGCCCGATGCGGGACTTGATCCCAGGACCCTGGGATCACGACCTGAGCCGAAGGCAGACAACCAACTGAGCCACCCAGGCACCCCTCCCCAATCACTTAAAAACAACAAGAAAAACATTCTCAGCTTTCGAGTTGTCCAAAAACAGACCACAGATTTAATTTGCCTTAAAGGCTGTCATTTGCTGATCTCTGATTTAGAGCCATTGTTGTTAAATTTTGGGGTTTACAACCAACTTCTCTGAGAACCTGAGGATAGCTTCAGGTCCATTCGTTCAGTCTTCAAATGTTTTGAACCCTAGGTGCTCTGCCAGCCACTGGAATTACAACAGTGAGTGCCACAGAGTCCTGTCTTCAGGGAGCTTATATTCTACACACTCAACAAACAAGCAAAGCAAGACCTAGTCTGCGCTGTGGAGACACAGCAGGAGGCTTGGGGAACTGGGGGGTGGGTGGGGATGATGCTGATTCAGTGAGGGCAGTCAGGGCATGCCTTTCTGAAGGTGAGATATTGGACCTGAACCTGAACTCTGAGAAGGGGCAGCCATGAGAAGAGCTGGAGGGAAGCTGGAGTCAGAGAGAGGGAAGAGCAAGGGCAAAGGCTGGGGGCCCAGGCAGAGAAGGGGCCGGTGGGGCCTGAGCACCGTGATCCAGGCGTGGGCAGGCAGGGTCTCCTACATCAGGGCAAGGGTTTGCCCCCACTTCCAATAAAAATTATGTAACAAACAGGAACTGAGTAAAGGGTTTTGGGGTGAGATGTGATAAGGTCTGATTCACATCCCTTGGGCTGAGTATAGAAGCCCTTTCCTACAAAAATGTGCTTACGCATGTACTCTCAATCATTTTGCTTACTGTGTGCATTTTTAGGGCCTCCTAGATCTCCCCGAAAGTCCCTCTATGGAAGTACAAACCCCAAATCAAAAGTCCTGGCATTAAAGAAAGGAAAAGGTGGAGGAGGGACCCTCATTCTGGAAAGGAGATAGTCTTTGTGTCTTCTGGAAAGTTCTGGACAGTGCTCATCCAAGTCAGCCTGGTCTCTTGGGTGGCTCATCTGAGACGGGGCTTGCTAAAAAAGGCGGGAAGTGGTATGCTCCAACCTTTGGGGGATGTCTGTGAACGTGGCTCTTGTCTGATAGAAGCCCCACGGTCAAGGTTTGTACGGAAACCTCCAGGGGGTGTGCCGAGGCAGGGATGGTGAGAGAAAAGTTAAGCCACTCTTTCCTGGGTCCCGGCTGTCATTCCCCCTTCCCCCAAGCACACACACCCCACCCAGCACCTGCAGACACGCCTCCCGGGTGCCCTTCCCAGCAACCCCTGCCAGTTAGTGCAGCGCCAGACCTCTTGGCTCTGCCCCAGGGAGCCCATGACCCAGGGGCTGCGCCTCTGGGTCCTCCCTGTCTCGCAGGGAGAGCTGGGCCCTGAGTCAGGCTCTCCTGCTCCAACCCAGTGGCCACCTGTGCTCCTGGGGAGCTCTGGAGGCTGGGAAACCTTCAAAGAGCAGTTAATGACTAACTAGCTGGAGATAAGAGAGAACGCAACAATGGAGAAATGCCCAACCCAGAGCTTAGCGCTTCCCTGCCTGCACACGCCAAGACCCAGCCTCCCGGAGGAGCCGGGATCAAACCGAGGTGCTTCCCGGGGGAGAAGTGGCAGGCCAGGCCTGGGGGTCTGAGAGCGGCTGCTGCCCCTCCCTCACCGGACCCTCTCCCTTCAGCCAAGCCTCAGCCCCGAGGACAAATGTGGGCAGGGAGCCAGGAGGGCTCTCTTTATCTCCAAGTTCAGGGTCTGGAATTCAGATTGGCCCATTTATTATGCCAGTCCTGCAGGGGACACAGAGATCTAAGATCAATCAGACAGGGTCCCTGCCCTCATTGAGCTCGCGGTGAGAAATGGGGAAAAAAGGAACAGACACGAACAGAAGGACTTCCAGCATCTACCTGCTAAAATGACAGAGCGGATGCCAGGCTGGGATCTCGGAGGGAGGGGTCAGCCCGAGCTGGGGAGGTCAGAATCACAGTCATTAATGGAGGGTGCGAGTGGCCAGCATGCTCCTCGGCACTTCCTACACGTTATCTCGAATCCCACAAACACCGTGCACGGGAGGAACTAGCTCCACTTTACAGATGAGGAACTTGGTGACTTGCCCAAGGACATACAGCAGGCAAGTGCTAGAGCCTGATTCAAACTCGGGGCTTCCCGACCTCAAAACCACATCACTTTCCTTCCACTGCCCCTTCCCCATGGCTGATGGGGAAAATGTTCTCAGTGGAGTGTTTCTCCTTCAGCCAAAGACTTGGATTCCGGGGAAATCAAAAGCCCAGGCTTCCACTCAAGCTGCTGACAGTCATTCATGCCTTTGTACAGGTGATGCGGACAGGAGGTGTGCTCGGGGACAGGAAAGCTGGGGGGAGGGACGTGACAAGAGTAGAGATAAAGAATCCCCCAGCCAGAGAAAGAGGAACCAACCTCTGGGTACCTGGTTCCCAGTTTTTCCCAAGCCCTTGCTGACCTGATAACCCCAAGGACTTTGAATTTATGCCTTCTGAGAACTCCCCTGATAAGCATGCCTGCCTTTCTTTTTGATGGTATTAGCAGGATTCAGCACAGCTACCTCATCGATCTTTATTACCTTCTGGCTCTTCAGGATCTTGGAGATAAAAATGCTCTGCCTCCTGAAAGCTCTGAGAGGCTTTTAGAGAAAACAAATCCAAACTACTGCCAGTTGGAACCTCAGCTCTGCAAGGGGGAGCTCTGCTGTCTCTCCCTGGGGCGCATTCTCCTTGCTCAGCTCCCACAGCCACGGGTGGGGCTGGGGGTGGTGGGTGGGGCAGGGCGGGGCGGGGCAGGTTCCCTGGGCTATGCGGGCTCATCCTTTCTGGCCTCAGGCTAGCTGGATGTCAGAGAAGAACGTGTTGACTCTTCTGGGGTGGGCATCCAGGACAGGAGGCAGGACGACTGCCTTCCTATGAGAAAGGCTCCCCCCTACCTGTGCACCTGAGTCCTGTGCACGCTGCAGCCTGCGAAGCCCTGCCCCCACCACATCACACACACTTTTCTCCCTGTAGTAGATTTGGTTCCGCAACTGCTCATTCATTCAGTGTTCCTGAGCTCTGGACATCGTGCCAGGAGATCGATGGTGTCCAAGGGACAAATGTCCTCACGGAACTGTTGCTTGTGCCTCACGTGTGCACAGTGTGTTTGGTGGGGCGAGGGTCCGTGCATGCCCGGGGCTTGGATCCACATCCTGGTGCCACCGTGTGCTGGCTGGTGGCGAGACCAAGGCTGAGTCATTTCACCTTCTGGGTTCCAGGTTGTACAAAACAAGGCAGGTGAACCAGAAGGCTCCTGGCCCCGTGCTGAATTCTCGATGCACAGGGCAGGCTAGCCAGCAGGCCATCTGCTGCAGGACAGAGGGAAGGAATGAATGAGGGTGCTGATCCCCAGCATGGGTTTTCTGTTTGTCCCCCAGTTTCCAAGTGAAGGAAAAAGTACTTCAGTGTAAGAGACGTAGGAGTGCCTCCTCTGTTGGTGAAGAGGCAGGGCTGTCCCATCCCTCTCATCCATGACACAGAAGTCCTAGATTTCCCCCTCAATGCTCCTCGACCCCTCAGTGTATTTCTCTCGCTGAGATTTTGCCTCACATCTGTGGGTCACTGGGTAACATTGGCCGCACATCACTGTGGGCAGAGATCAGGGTGGAGGGAGTGAGGAATGACAGAGAATCCCAGCCTCTGGCTTTAGGAACCTCACAGGTGGAAGGGAAGGAGCAAAGGAAGTCTGGACAACACCGGTGGTTTGGCTTTCCCGCTACCTCCTTCCCACACTTCTCCTTCTCCTCCCCACTTGTCCTCTCTGCAGACCGCTGTGACTCCCTTTTGGTTACCAAGATAAAAAACCAATCCTGTGTTAATACTGGCCAGTATTGGGGCACCTGGGTGGCTCAGTTGGTTAAGCTTCTGCCTTTGGCTCAGGTCATGATCCCGGGGTCCTGGGATCGAGCCCCGCATCGGGCTCCCTGCTGAGTGGGGAGTCTGCTTCTCCCTCGGCCTCTGCCCCTCTCCCTCATTCGTGCACACACACACACACACACACACTCTCTCTATCTCTCACTCTCTCTCTCAAATAAATAAAATCTTAAAAAAAAATACTGGCCAATATTTTGGTAGCTCTTACTCGAAGCCAGTCACTGAACAATGCACTTTACCTACATTATCTCGGGGAGTCCTCCAAACAATCTGAGGGCACACAGAAGCTATTGCTACCCCCATTTCATAACCCAGACGGTGAGGTTCAGCGTGGTTGAGCTGCTTGCCTGAGACCACTCAGCCACTGCCTTGTGCTGAGTGCAGGATTTGAATCTAGGTTTTTTTTTTTTAATTTTATTCATTATGTTATGTTAATCACCATACATTACATCATTAGTTTTTGATGTAGGGTTCCATGATTCATTGTTTGTGTATAACACCCAGTGCTCCATGCAGAACATGCCCTCTTTAATACCCATCACCAGGCTAACACATCCTCCCACCCCCTCTCCTCTAGAACCCTCAGTTTGTTTCTCAGAGTCCATAGTCTCTCATGGTTCACCTCACCCTCCGATTTCCCCCGCTTCATTCTTGCCTTCCTGCTATCTTTTTTTTTTTTTTTAAACATATAATGTATTATTTGTTTCAGAGGTACAGGTCTGTGATTCATCAGTCTTACACAATTCACAGCGCTCACCATAGCACATGCCCTCCCCAATGTCCATCACCCAGCCACCCCATCCCTCCCACCCCCACCACTCCAGCAACCCTCAGTTTGTTTCCTGAGATTAAGAATTCCTCATATCAGTGAGATCATATGATACATGTCTTTCTCTGATTGACTTATCTTGCTCAGCATAATACCCTCCAGTTCCATCCATGTCATTGCAAATGGCAAGATTTCATTCCTTTTGATGGCTGCATAATATTCCCTTGTATGTATATATACCACATCATTTTTTTTTGAAGATTTTATTTATTTATTTGACAGAGAGAGACACAGCGAGAGAGGGAACATAAGCAGGGGGAGTGGGAGAGGGAGAGGGAGAAGCAAGCTTCCCGCTGAATGGGGAGCCCGATGCGGGGCTCGATCCCAGGACTCTGGGATCATAACCTGAGCCAAAGGCAGACGCTTAATGACTGAGCCACCCAGGCGCCCCTATACCACATCTTCTTTATCCATTCATCTGTCGATGGACATCTTGGCTCTTTCCATAGTTTGGCTATTGTGGACAATGCTGCTATAAACATCGGGGTGCACATACCCCTTCAGATCCCTACATTTGTATCTTTGGGGTAAATACCCAGTAGTGCAATTGCTGGGTCATATGGTAGCTCTATTTTCAACTTTTTGAGGAACCTCCATACAGTTTTCCAGAGTGGCTGCACCAGCTTGCATTCCCACCAACGGTGTAGGAGGGTTCCCCTTTCTCCGCATCCCCGCCAATATCTGTCGTTTCCTGACTTGTTAATTTTAGCCATGCTGACTGGTGTGAGGTGGTATCTCATTGAGTTTTTGATTTGGATTTCCCTGATGCTGAGCAATGTTGAGCACTTTTTCATGTGTCTGTTGGCCATTTGGATGTCTTCTTTGGAAAAATGTCTGTTCATGTCTTCTGCCCATTTCTTGATTGGATCATTTGTTCTTTGCGTGTTGAGTTTGATGAGTTCTTTATAGATTTTGGATACTAGCCCTTTATCTGATATGTCATTTGCAAATATCTTCTCCCATTCTGTCAGTTGTCTTTTGGTTTTGTTGACTGTTTCCTTTGCTGTGCAAGAGCTTTTTATCTTGATGAAGTCTCAATAGTTCATTTTTGCCCTTGCTTCCCTTGCCTTTGACGATGTTTCTAGGAAGAAGTTGCTGTGGCTGAGGTGGAAGAGGTTGCTGCCTGTGTTCTCCTTTAGGATTTTGATGAACTCCTGTCTCACATTGAGGTCTTTCAACCATTTGGAGTCTATTTTTGTGTGTGGTGTAAGGAAATGGTCCAGTTTCATTCTTCTGCATGTGGCTGTCCAATTTTCCCAACACCATTTGTTGAAAAGACTGTCTTTTTTCCATTGGACATTCTTTCCTGCTTTGTCGAAGATTAGTTGGCCATAGAGTTGAGGGTCCATTTCTGGGCTCTCTATTCTGTTCCATTGATCTATGTGTCTGTTTTTGTGCCAGAACCATACTGTCTTGATGATGACAGCTTTGTAATAGAGCTTGAAGTCCAGAATTGTGATGCAACCAGCTTTGCTTTTCTTTTTCAACCCCTCTGGCTATTCAGGGTCTTTTCTGGTTCCATACAAGTTTTAGGATTATTTGTTCCATTTCTTTGAAAAAAGTTGATGGTATTTTGATAAGAATTGCATTAAATGTGTAGATTGCTCTAGGTAGCATGGACATGTTCACAATATTTGTTCTTCCAATCCATGAGCATGGAATGTTTTTCCATTTCTTTGTGTCTTCCTCAATTTCTTTCATGAGTATTTTATAGTTTTCTGAGTACAGATCCTTTGCGTCTTTGGTTAGATTTATTCCTAGGTATCTTATGGTTTTGGGTGCTATTGTAAATGGGATTGACTCCTTAATTTCTCTTTCTTCTATCTTATTGGTGTATAGGAATGCCACTGATTTCTGTGCATTGATTTTATATCCTGCCACTTTAGTGAATTCCTGTATGAGTTCTAGCAGTTTTGGGTGGAGTCTTTTGGTTTTTCCACATAAAGTATTGTATCAACTGCTCCAAAACCCATGTAATTAAACCTCTCCACTTACTACCTTGTTAAGATAACTGTGGGTCGTTCCTCAGCCACATAGAAAGGAGCAGGGTTTCCAACCAAGATCACTGGCTTCCAGACCCAGCTGAAAGGCTGACTCTCAGAAGAGCACAAAATGCAGCTTGCCAGGCCCCCCCACCCTTGGGTGGCTCTGACTCCGGGAGTCTGTGTGGGGCCCAGGTGCTTTCATAGTGTGGCCAAGCCCCACAAGTGCTTCTGATACAGAGGCCGTGCGGGACCCCTCCCCGGGGACAAGCCAGGCTCCCCGGAGGCTGGACACAGTTCTTCCGCATGCAGAGCAGGAGAAGCACCTTGGCTTCTGAGAACCAAGGCTGATTAACTTCCAGGGAGCGTCCTGCGAGTGACCCTTGCCCTCAGTGAAAGTGTGGAGATTGAGATAAGGGAGATAAATCACTGGCGTCGCTGGCGGTGGCAGGAAGGGCAGGGTGTTTGCTGTCGGGCTCCAGGCCCGGCTCCCTTGGCCTCTCTCCTGGAGACCGTGTGGCGCGAGCCCGGCGGGGGCCGCAGGGTGGGCAGGGTCCGCGGCGACAGGGGCAGGAGTCGTTAGAGCCCGAAGCCGGGAACCTCTGAGCTTTCGCGATGCTGGATCGTCACAGCGGCGGAGGAGCACAGGGGCAGGAGCGCGTGTGCATCGCTTTTGGGATGCAGCAGGGCTCCCGGCCACACGCGTGACACTGTCTGCTTCCAGGCTCCCCGACACCCGGGGCTCTGCCCCTGCCCTTGACCACCTGTCCTGTCAGCCTCTCAGGAACTTCTTCAAAATGATGCACTGATCAGAGCATTTACCTTTATGTAAAAAGTGACCGTATCACCACCTTTCATGGAAACTTGGCATCACTTGCCACACACAGACGTTAACTGTTAATAAACGGGATGAGAACCCACCAATGGAATTCACTTCTTGCTGGTTCCCACAGCTGCTCCCTTTTCCTTGAAAGGGGTATCTGCAGACTGAGGTCTCCTTCAAAGTCTGGAAAGGATTGAAAGACAATTGGAAAGGACACACATTTCCCACTATGTGATTCAATATTGTTGAATTCCAGGCCCATGTGTCATCTAAACTCGTGTCATTTATAGCCACTTCCAAAAACCAGAATATAAGCTCCAGGCTGGGTTTCGATGGTCCCATCCCTCGCTTCTTCCCGGATGGAGAAGCAGAATGTCAAAGTGTGGAGGGTGTCGGACTGGCAACCAAATGTCCTGGTTCCTTGATCCTAGCACAGCCATCTGTTTAGGACTGAAGACTCTGGGAAACTGACCCAAAGCCTGCCGCAGCCCGAGCTTCTTCCCAGTCCTAGGCTGCACACGCCATCGTGGTGTTGTGAGGACCCAGTGAGATCATGGGTGGGAGAAGACTTCCGGTGTGGTAAAGTCCTGTGCACGGGGGAAGGGCTGAGGTGATTATAAATGGCAAGGGAGATGGCTGATTGTGACCCTGATGACTTTGTGTCTCTAGAACCTGACTCTAGAACATTTTCTTTGCCCTCTTCTTAAGGAGAACCCACTTGCTTCCCTTTTCCTGGCATTGGGCCATCCTGTTAGCATCAGGGATATAGTCAGACCTCACATAGTTGAGACCATGTTGGTTCCATGTTCTACTGACTACGGGGAGGTTGTGACACCATCTTCCCTGTGAATGCTTATTTTTAGTGGAACCATTATTATACTGTTAATAATAATAATAATAATAATAATAATAATAATAATAAACAGACTCCTGTTAATAATATAAGGAGGCACCCATTTGTCTGTGATTGAACCAGTCTTGCCTGGAGGCAGGGGAATAGACTCTTGACCTCCTGAACCTGGTCACAGCCCTCTGGTTCTATTACCACCTTGTAAACCTGAGGGTGTTCTATTTTTACCCCCTAAGGAATTGTGGTTGGAACCTGCCAGAAATTTCTCACAACACACCTCCCAACAGTCATTGCCCTTCATAATATACCTTGTCATTCAAGGCTTAAGATCTCCCAGACGGGGCGCCTGGGTGGCTCAGTTGTTAAGCATCTGCCTTCGGCTCAGGTCATGATCCCAGGGTCCTGGGATCGAGCCCCGCATCGGGCTCCCTGCTCAGCGGGAAGCCTGCTTCTCCCTCTCCCACTCCCCTTGCTTGTGTTCCCTCTCTCGCTGTGTCTCTCTCTCAAATAAAGAAATAAAATCTTTAAAAAAAAAAAAAAAGATCTCCCAGACAATGGCAAAGAGGAGCTGGCCATATGGATCAAGGCAGCAGGATTTAGGTGACACCTGCCAGGGCTGCCAAGGCTAAGTTCCATTGCTAAAGTTAGATACCTATCATCTACCATGGGGTGACAACCATATCATGCCATTCTTCATTCATTAATTATATACTTAGGGATTCCTATAACACATCAGCCACATGGTGTTAGTCCAGCCAGGGAGAGAGACAAGCAAATGAGCCATTACAATGCAGTGTGGCAAGTGCTTGAGAGACAAAGACTCAGGAAGAATGGGGGCAACAACTCAGTGGGGGAGATGGTGGAAGGTGGAGCCTATCTGAAAGGGTCTCCAGAGGAAGCTATGTTTGGGCCGAAGTCTGAAGCATGTGGAGCAGTTAGCTAGTAGAAGGGGGGAGTAAATATGCTCTGGGCAGATGGTACAGCTTATAGAATAGACTGGGAGGGGGGGAAGACAGATAGGGGGAGAGAGGGGGAGGATGGCCTCCCTGTTGAGGGTACTGAGCAGAGTCAATGTGCAGAATGCCATGTGAGAATACCTGGAGATGCTGCTGAGAAAACAAGTGGATGGCAGATCACAAGAGGCCTTGTGAATTATTCTGGGTAGGCTGGACTTTACCCCAAAGGGCATGGGGCCGCTGAAGCATGTGAAATAAGCAGGTGCTCACTATAAAAAGGCCTCTGAGATCTCTTATCCTGCTGTCGCTCTGAGGACAGACCCCTGTGGGCCTCTTGAGCAGAAGTTCATGTGACATACCTAGGATGGGAGTGGTCCCACTGCCACACTGGGGTTTAGGCTCACCCCCCATTCAGCCTCGAGCAAGATGGGGACAAATGACTCATCCCCAAACAACGGAGCAGGAGCGGGAAGGAGGTACCTGTTAGGGTCATGCTTAGCTGGTTTGCTGATGGACTACACATGTAATTATTAAACAGGATGCCAAGCATCAAACCTTTTTAATCTCTCCCCTCTACCATGCCCTTCCCCTTCCCCGCTCTCTCTGTTCTTCCCCACCCCACACCCCTCAGCTTTGTTAGCAATGCCCAGGTACTCTGGTGTTTGCCTTGTGTCAGAGGAGATCTGAGGCCAGCATCTTCTGATTTGGGCCATGGAAGGAATATTGTAGGTATCAGCTGGGAGGGCTGGGAAGGTGCCTGCTATTGGAAGTGGACAACCTGGGCTTCTGGTCCTGGCTCTACCAACCACCAGCCCTTCGCCATGCGGCAGAGCCTCTTCTCCTCTAGGAGCCTTCTTTGGAAAAATGGGGATAATCAGATGGGGATGGTGTGAGAGTCAAAGGAGATTTTGTTTGTGAAAGTGCTTGGTAAACTGCAAAGCACTGAGTAAATGTTTATTTGGGGGTGATTACGCATTCTTTGCTAGAAGATTCAACCAGAGGGATGGCAGGGAGAAAAACTGAGATCCATTGTGTTGGGATACTCTCGTCATATAGGCATAAATACAGGTAAATATACACCTGTCACAAAATTAAAACAAAGAAGCATGTGAACTTCTCCCCAACCCCACCCCCTTGCAGCCACTGTTAACTGTGTTTGTCGCATATTCTCCCATGGGTAAAAATACATGTGTTTAAACAAAAAGAATGCCATCATATTATAAGTCCTATTCTTAAGCTTGCTTTTTCACTGCTTCATGTCATAGCATATAGCTCTGTCTTCCTAATATGACTTCATGGTGTAAATGGACTGTAGTTTAAGTATCCTCCTACCAATGAACACTAATGTTACCTTCCATTTTTCATCATATATTTCTGTGGCCTTTTGTACGTATCTCTAGGGGAGAAATTCTGAGTAATAGGATTGCTGAGTCAAAGGGTATAAGCATTAAAATTCTGATAGATACCCCCAAATTTCTCTCCATAAAGATTGCACAAAAATACCCTCCCACAGTGTTCCTGCCTCCCCATGCCCGAACCAACGATGGGTGTTACCAGTTCTGCTGGGGCTTTAAAGCTGTGAAACCTTCCTCCTCCCTGCACTGGTTGTGAGCCACCAGTCAGCAGTATTCCATTCCTTCTCTGCTGTAAGTTACCCAATAAAATGGTAGTCACCAGGCCTGAGGATATCTGGAAAGCCTGCTTTTAGGGCTAAATGGAGTATCTCTGTTTCCAAACATGAAGTCTAGAAGCAAAGGGTAATCTAAGCACATAGCAAATATTACTATGGCTTTTGTTATTATAGAAAGTTCTGACTCACGGATCTTCATTGTGCTTGGCGGGATGGTAGTTAGGAGAGGGCATATATCTGGGTTGTGAGATCGAGCCCTGTGTCAGGCTCCATGCTCAGCAGGGAGTCTGCTTCTCTCCCTCTCCCTCTCCCTCTGCCCCTCCCCACACTCTCGCATGCTCTCTCTCTCTTTCTGTCTCAAATAAATAAATAAATAAATAAATAAATAAATAAATAAATAAATAAATCTTTCAGAAAAAAACGCTGTCTGTTTCTAAGTCAGGAAACCTTTCCCCTATGATGGATGGTCTTTAGGAATGGGTCTGTATATTCGACTATTGAGGACTGAAAAACAACCTGTCCAATCTGGCTTTCATTGGCATGGGTTGGTTCTATGTTCTCTCCTCAGTCTGAAGCCAGGAACAACGTAATGAGATTTTGTAAATATTTATTCGGGGTTCTGGGAAGCCCAGCAGGGTTTAGGGTAAGCCATCCTTCAGCAAGCAAGGGCTCACCTACTAATTCCCCTTCCCTCCAAGGCTGATCAGATTGCTCAGAGGCCAGTTTCCTTCTATATGCCAAGGGAGAACAGCAGTCCGCTCCTGCAGGGCCGCAGGGAGAGGCTGCTTCCTACATCTGGGCAGATGGTGGCTAGGGATCTAGGTTCTGAGCTCAGGCAGGCTTGCTTTCTGTCTGTCCTTTCCAGCAGTGTGACCTTGGGCCAGTTACTAAATCTCTCTCAGCTTCAGCTTCCTCATCCTTAAAATAGGGGATTACAATGCTATCTTGAGGTGCTTTGTAAGGATTAAGTGAGAAATTGCATGGAAATAAAGTGCTTAGTATCTGGCACATAATAAGTGCTTAAGAGAAAGAATAAGGCAGAGCTGAGTAGATTGTGGGTTTAGTTTACAGTGCTTTGCTAGCAAGTCTCTTGTTTCCCGACCACTCAGGGATACTGGTGAGACTGTCTGTTTTGGCCACAAGGTCCTTGGCACATGGATCTCCAAAAGAGATCCAGTCAGTGGGCATCAGCCATCTCATAGGTCCTTTGATTCAACTGCAGCGATTTCTTTTTACACCTGCTTTCAGTCCACCTGCAAAGGTATTCACAGCAACCATTTACGGGGCACTGGTAGCCCCCTAGACTTCTTACATCACCTCTTTAATCCCTGCGGCAGCCCTGGGGGTAGTATCATCTCCACTTGCAGACGAGAAGGTAGGCACTCAGAGATGGTGGGTAACTGCCCAAGGACACACAGCCGTTAGAGAAGAGCAGATGGGAGCACAGTCCGTGTGACATTCAGCTACGTTGACCAGCCTCCCTGGTTTGCCTGCGATCACAGGGTTTCCCGCTAAACCCGGGGAAGTCTGGGATGAGCTGGTTACTCTACCTGCAGACTCCCTGCCGAGGCTTGACAGTGGTTCTGGAAAAGAGAACAGCAGGAGCAACTCTGCACTGTTTCTGGAAAGATGTCTGGGGGAGCTCAATAGCTTCCGTGGGTTCGATTTCCATCGGGAAGTAGCGTTGTGTGTGTCTGGAGGTGTCAATCTCTGAGGTTTGAGGAGAGCAGTCACAGTGGCGGGAGATGCTCTTGGGAGCTGTGTCCCTGACCTCGGGCCTCTGCCTGCCATGTACGAACTGCATGGCCTCTGGAAAGGTGCCGAGCCCGATAGGGTCATCAGTTCAACTATCTTGTGTGTATCATACGGCCCCGGGATGTTGGGAGGATCTAAGGAGATAAATGGAGGTAACAGTTTCTAAACCACCATAGATCTACAGGGTGTGTGGCTTATATCACTGCTTCTAGACAACTGAGCCCCAACTCTGGGGTTTCAACCTCTGGGAACGGCCAATTCAATGTCCCACTCCTTGAGAGGGAGTCAGGTCAGGCCTTTCTGGGGATAGGACAATGAAAACCCTGTCTGTCTGCGTTAGGTAGGCTGGCTGGGGGAGGGGAAAAGCAGTACCCCAAAGTGGCCCCACACGACAGACTAGGAATCATGTTGACATCTTTCTTCATTAGAATCTACATTCTGTGATGGCAGGAATTGTGCCTTTTTTTTCCTTCTATGGCTGCATCCCTATTTTGCTAGCTCAGAGCCGGGTACATGGGAGAAGCTCAATGAACATTTGTTCACTGTCGGCTATTGAGTGGTCCCAAGTACAGCTCTTCCTCGATGCACAGTGGGGTTACATCCTGATAAACCCATTGTCAATTGAAAATATTGTGAAGTTGATAATGCACTTCATAGGCCTAACCTACCAAACATCCTAACTTAGCCTAGCCCACCTTAAATGTGCGTAGAACACTTACATTAGCCCACATAGGACAAAATTGTCTAGCACAAAGCCCATTTTATAATAAAGTGTGGAATATTTCATGTAATTTCTTGAATACTGTACTGAGAGTGGAAGACAGAGTGGTTGCGTGTTCACAGAAGTGTTGTGGGTGTATGGGTTGTGAGCCCCTGTGATCGTGGGGCTAATGGGGAGCTGCGGCTGCCCTGCCCAGCATCACGAGGCAGGATTGGACCACGTATCACTAGCCAGGGAAAAGATCTGAATTCGGAATTTGAATGTGGATCACTTTTGCACCATCACGAAATTGAAAAATCGTTCAGTTGAACCATGGTAAGTTGGGGGCCATCTATACAAACGAACTGTTCTGGGAGATTTCAATCCTGATGAAGCAGTTGTAGGAGACCGAAGGGAGGAAATGGGATGTGTCCCACCGGGCAAAGATGGGGAGGGGAATGGTCCAAGTGGTGGGACACGCAGGAAGCTGGGGAGCACGTGATGCATGCGCAGGAATGATGTGGGTCCACTGTACTTGGGATGCACCCCGTGAGGTGCAGTTGGGGGCCAGCGGGCTTCAGGCATTGGTGGGGACCAAGTGGGGGAAGGCCGGTAAGTGGCGTGCCCTCAGGGAGTTAGGACTGTCCATCTTGAAGCTACTGTTTCTCCAATTTTGATCACTTACATTTTATGAACACTATTTTTGCCATGTCTGTGCACTTCCCTATTTATTCACTTAATAATTTTCACATTGACTTACACTGACTCCCTTTTATACTTTACTAGGTCTGTCTTCATGTCAGAAACATAAAAAATATAATTTGCACTGAAAGTCGTCTTGCTTACTACCCTCTGTAAGGTAGACTTCTCTCTGAGGAACACCTCCAGGGAGTGTGGAGAACTGGCAAAGCTTTCTGACTGAGGGAAGGATCTCGTGGTTTTCCGAGAAGGCTGCAACCATGAAGAATGGGAGCGTGTGTATAAAACTCTGGTACAGTTGTGACAAAAATGGTAAGAAGTATTACCAAGGTGAGTTTGTGGGGCATTTTCCAGTCTGTCCATGGGCATCAGGATAAAATATGCAGGGACTGCTGTCTCCTTCCTTACTGGTCTTGCTTCACACTTTTTCCTAGCAACTCAGCCCTACGGCCTAATGCTTGCTGCCAGGAGCTCTGGAGAATGGAGCCCTGCAGTTAGAGGAATGAATGGTGCATTCTGAGTGCGGCTGTGGGCCATTCAGTGACCCGTGGTGGGTCTGGATGCCTCTTGATTGTAGCCATGTTGGCATAGTGTTGTGGCTTCCTTAGACTTGTCTTACCTGGTTGTTCAAAGAACGTTACCCCCAGCCAAGGCTCACAGAGCGTTGACCCATCCCCTAACCAGCCTATTTTCCCTAGCTGTGCATTCAGCTTCCAAGTTAAGGTGACCTGCCAAGCTGGACAGAAAAGGGATCAGCAAAAATCAGACATTTGCTAAGGGTACCCCTCCTCCACCGCAACCACACACAATTGTGAGATCTAGGGTTGGACTCCCTGAGGCTTTCTGCTCTGGTGGCTCTGGCAACCTGGAGACCCACAAACTAGTCAATTTGAGGACTGTGAGCCTTGGGCAGACCTTGAAGTCTTTTGGAAAAAGTCCATCAACACCAAACTCTGCTGTTGATGGAGAACATCCCCAGCAAGATGACTGTGACTTTCTCACACCGTCACCTTGTCAGGGGTGGCTCCAGTCCCTCACCCTCCGTGTCCCCTTCTTTCTAGCATAACAGAACTCAATGGCTTCCACGTTTTCCACTGTAAGGAAGTGGGTAGACTGTGGCTGGTCCCTTTCAAAACAGGGCTGTTCCCCCCTGACAGAGAAGTTTTCAGATGAACCAACAGTGCAGATTTTGGGTTAAGTTTGCAGAGAAGGAGTTCCTTATTTCAGTTTTACTGTACACCCACCTACACAATATTTTTTGGTTCTCAGAATTTCAGAGCCATTAACCTCAAACCTTAAATCAGGATTCTCATAAAACTTTCCTGGGGCACTGTCTTAAAAGAAACTAGGTCTCAAAATATGACTGTGTGGTATACTGTCCTTGCCCAGGAAGACAGATTGACTAATTTCAAACCCTGGGCTCACATGTAGTTGCTAAGAATGAGGGTGGGGGAGAGAGAGGGGAGAAAAATCATAGACATGCCATGATACATGAGGGAAAATTTCATCTGGACTTCCCCAACTATGGGATAATTATTCAGAAATAATTCCGAGGGCTTCTTTCTTGACATTCCACCAGGGTGCAGGTGCACATGTTTTGAATGGACTGAATGGATAATTTATTTATACAAATGAGTTTTTTGCACAGTCCTAATGGTTGTGCTTGTCAACTCTCAGATACCGTTTCCAGGAGGTGTCTAGATGCATTCTTTCCGGAGGCAAGTAAGTGGTTGTCCTACTCAGGTGGAATGGTGAGTGAGTGGTACTAGAATTCCTAATTTCTATCTGGAATGCATTTAGGGGCAGAATCTGGTTGATTAGCATTTCATGTTACCTTGAGCCACTCTCAGCTGCTTATGAAGAACGGGGATGGAAGAAACTAGGAATTGATGGCAATTTGTACCCTCAACTAGATTCCATGCAACCTTCATATTTAATGCCTTCATGATCTCATCCACTCTTTGATCTACGCCTCTGCCATTTCTGGATCCAGATGCCTACGGGCTTCTCACTGTGGTATTTAGCCTGCCCAGTGCTATTAAGCCTGGTGGGTGGTAGAGTGACATTTGTGTCAAAAGAGTCTCATGATTTCCCAGGCAAGACCAAGTCACAGCTTTTCCAATGGGTTTCCCCTCAACTCTTATTCTGAGCATTTAGCTTTTTAAGTATTTGGTACTGAAGGGCAGAGGCTGAGGACTTCCATAATAGGATCCAGACCTGTTTGCTTATTTCATACTTCTCCCATTTCAACTTTACCATCTCCTTCTTCCAAGAAATATTCACATCTCCAACTACCTTCCAGAATGGAGCTTGGTTTTCCATGCCTCAGTAAGCTATTATAGTCCAGATTTCAACAAGCTGTTAAGCTTCTCTTTTTTCGTAGAGGGTTTGTGGTTAGGAGATCTCATTTTGGAATGACATTGACTTTGGTATTAGCTCCAGCTATTGGCTTTACTCTGTGACCTTGGTCAAATTACTTCTCAGGCTTATGAGGCTTAATTTCCTCATCTGTAAAGTAAAAATGGTAATAGCACCTTTCTGATGGAATTTTATGAGGATTAAATGAGCAGATGCAAATTAAATTCTTGGTCTAGTGACCAGGACATGGTTAAAACTTCATAAATGTGAGTAGTCATTATTACTCTCTGTTCTTCCTATGACTTTTCCAGCTTCACCCCCTTCTCCTCTTTTGTCTTTTGAAACATGGAGAGTTAGTTTTCTGACCACCGTACACAACCTCATGTGTCATTAAGGGGATCACTGAAGATTAAAGCTTCATACTTAGAGGAGACAGTAAACATTTCCTGAGAGCCCACTGAGTGCCAGGCACTCTGCTAATGCTTTATACAATTTCTCACTTAACTCCCTACAGCTCACTGAGAAATCAATATTCCCAAAGAACAGATGGGGAAACTGAGACCTAAAGTTTAAGTAGATGTGACAAGGTTGTCCTGGCTCCAAAATCCATTTCCTCTCTATCACACCAGGCTGCTCCTGAGAAAGCTAAGCCATCTTGTTTGTTTAGGGTGAGAGAATAGGTTCCGAGCACCCCTAGTCTTCCAAAACGACAGGTTCTCCCAAATAATTAGGCATCTAGATGGTGATTTTACACATTTTCTCCTTGGGTTTGAGAGTCTGCTGTCTGTCGTGGTCCCTGGGTAAAAGAGACCAGGCACGGAGACCTGCACCCGAGGTCAACTCCATTAAAATGTCCTTTTAGATGGTAGGAACCCAGTCTTCTGGTTTATCATTAGTGGAATAATATGGGAGCCCACAAAATATAAACAGATCGTGATGAACAAAAAATTGATTATTGTCTTTGCTATCACTCACCCCTGCAGGTGTCGCTTTGGTGGGCGTGGGGCGAGACTCCTGAGTTGTGAAGGTGGTTCTGATGTTCCATTGGCTTAGAGCAAGGAACAGAGTGAGAAGGACGATCTAGCAGAGAAAGCTGCGTGCTGCCGGGGGACGCCAGAAAAGACAATGGATTAGGGGGGACGCTAGCTGTGTCACCCCCAATCCACACACAGCAGCATCTCTTCATTCTGTTTTCTGTTTGGGGGCTCCATGAGAGTGGGAAACGGGTTCTTAAGCTAAAACAATATAAAAAATCTGCTATAATTATAAGAAACTTCCCCAGACCCCCCCCCCCAAAAAAAGAAAAGAAAATACTGGCTGCAAGCAGGTTGCCTGGAAATGGCCAACATTTGTCTGCTCTCCCCTCCTCCTCTGAGACTGAGAAATGTGCCTTCTCGAAGACCCTGATGGGCATACTGTTTCGACACTCAAAGCAGTTTGGTTCAAGAACCAAAGTGCTTATCTTGACAGTGAAGTTGGCTCTGAGTGTAGAGCTGTTTGTGAGGAAAGATAAGGTAAGAAAGAGCACGATAACATGCAGGTGAAGGAGCAGAGCAGGGTGATTTAAGTTAGGCAAGAATGAGTGTCTTGAGAATAATTAAATTTGAAGGGGGAGTTCTGAAAACTCTGGTCCGTGCATGGCTAAGACTGGTGACTTATTCAGATGCCTGAAGGGTATCTATGTGTGTGTGCGTGCACATACATGCATGTATGAAATGGGTCATTCTTTCCAGACACGGTAAGCCACCCTCCCCCATTCCAGCCCTGGCATTGTCCCCCACCTCAGCGGTTCAGTGGTATGTGCCATTGGTGGAGGACTTGCTCAGCGTGTAGGCACAGATGTGATGGCAAAAGGCATGATCAGAGGCGCCATGCAAATCTGTTAGGACAGCTGACAGTGTCAGACCTCCCAGATCGAACTCAAGAGCTACCTTCGGAGCCCATGAAGCTTCTCCTCAGGGCATTTGAAGATCCCCAGAAGTCTAATCTAAGTCAAAATGTAAGGATTTTGGAAACATGGCTTTTAGAGGGGAGTAGGGTAAGAGGCAAGATGATATTTATGAATCCTAGCTCCTTATTTGACTCTAGTCAGGGTAACTGATGATAATGTTCTGCTCTATGTAACCTCCCCTCCACCACCAGACAGAAGTTCTCATTCCTGTCAGTCCTGCAGTGATATTCTTGTGTGGCTCTCACTAAATAGTTGTCAGGTTCTGCCCTTGAGGTAACTGCATGTCGTGAGGAGGGGATGATAGACAGAAACATACACAAACACACACTTGCTTTCAAAAATAAATACAGGGCCTCCAGTTAAAAGGTGCTGTGTAAAGTAAGCAAGCATCCTCTTTCTTGCAATGCAAGCACGTAACTCTCATTAACCTTGTAACCACAGCCTGTGTTGGTATTAAGATTCAGACCCCTTAGGGCTTCATACTTGGCTTGGAGAGATTCTCTGTCTTGGCCTTGATTGAGGAAGCAAGGTCTCCTGGGGTTCTTTGGTTCTATGTCTACTAGAAAAGGTGAGTCTTTAGTAGACAACCCAACAGAACTCAGGGTCCCAATGCTATTGCACACCATGTGGTCTGGTTTGCTCTGCCTTCCTTTTCCTCTGTGGGAACCAGCATCAGGACTTGATTCAAGTGTCTTCGTGCAGATCTGGGACAGGGATAGGGCCTTGGCCTGCAGGGAAGACCAGGAAGAGTAACTGGGTTTGTAGAGCTGGTTCCTGATCCCAGTATTATCTTGATCTTGACCTGCGGGCAATCCGCACTGTCTTTCTCTCCCGTAAGTCCATCTGTATAACTCAGGCAGTCGGCTCTGTCTCACCAGTCCGTTCACATCCCTGTGTCTTCATCATGCCCGCCCCCCCAACCCCGAGTCCTGGGAGCACAGAATGGAAGGCATCTGTGCTAAGATTGGAGGTCCGACATGATAATGAGAACCTTGCCTGATTCCTCCTCAAGAAGGTTATGACTTTTAGGAAACAAATGATGTATCCATATAAAGGTTCTGGTGCACTTGATGTTTTTGTGGTTACACTTTTAAACTTCATATCCATGAGAGACATGCTTGATGTATTTGAGACTCTTGCAACAGAAGGTCTCAACATTAAATCCAACTTGTAGCATTCTCAGTTAAAAATCAGGACTTCCATCCATTTTTTTCTCTATCTATCTATCTATCTATCTATCTATCTATCTATCTATCTATTATCTTTCTATCTATCTATCTATCTATCTATCTATCTATCTATCTATCTATCATGTATCTACCTAGCTATCACCTACCAATCAATCATCTAATTTGATGCAAGTGCTGTCTTGTTGAAGTTGACCATGTAAGACCTTAAACGCTGAAGGAATTTCTCTATGGATTCAACATGCCAAAAAAAATCTAGCCTTTTTTTTTTTTTTTTTTGAGACGGGAGGTATTGTTTTTGTCTTTCTTCTAGAAGGTTCAACTAAGACCCAGGTAAAGAAAAGAACCAGTACTTAACAAGAACCCACTAAGTACTAGACACATTGTTAGGTACTTTATATACATGAAGACTCCACAAATAAAATAGCTTGTGAGTATGAGGTGACATCTTTCCATCTCCTTCCACCTGCACCATCCCCAAATGACTCTTGTTGGGAAAGCCTTAATGGAGCAGTCCTTTGATCTAAAATAGGCAGGAGAAGAGTGGATACAGGAATGGAGATGTCACTGGAACTCTTTAGCTAGAAATGGAATGGACTATAAATTATAAGTGGTTGGGACTGGACCAGTGAGCCACACCACTTTTGGGGTTGCTTTTAAAGTGTACCATCTCTTGACCACACAACCCCTAGCTGCCACCTGCCCCGCCTTGGTCTCAGGTTAATCTCAGGCAAAATTGTAATGGCCAAGTTTACTTCCTGGAGTCACACTGGCACAAATAACAGCCCACAGCACCCCACCCCCAACACACACACACACGCATGCGTGCGCCGTGCGCACGGGCATACTCTGTAGTGGGTGGAGGTGCTACTTCAGATTGCTCCTGATTCATCTCTCAAGCAAAACGTCACCAGTCTGTTCCCTCAGGGCTCTGCTCTCAGATCTGGAGCTGATAGACTAATTGGGGCTAATATGATAATGCGCAATAATGACATTTACTGTTTTTATCAGACATTTGCATTTTAACAGGGCCCTTGGGAAATATACAGGTGGACAACAGGGAAGGGTGGAGATACTTGGTGAAGGCTTGGAGGCAAAAGGATTTTCGGGGCTGCCTAAATCACACTCCCCGAACCTTCCAAACCTCCGAGACCTGCCTGAATTCCAAGACCCTCCCCAATGCACCCCTGCTCTCCCACCAAGGTTTTCACACATTCAAAAACCTCTGCCTTCATGTTACATTAACTAGGAACACAGGCAAGAAAGGAATGTTGCTACCACTCACTCACCATTCCACCTGAGTAGGACAACCACTTACTTTTTGTTCTATTCAGTCTTTGCCCACATACACACACTTTCTTTTTTATACAAGGAACTTCTTGGTTTTGATCATAAAGGCTTTTGGCAAAGCTATCTTTGCCAAAACCCAGTTTCCCTTTTCTTTCCCACAAAGGGGAGTTCTGATGAGTTAAAAAAGTCTGCTTGGATGCTTAGCTCATGCCAGGCCAGTGTCCAGGAAGACCCAAGAGAGAAAGTTAATGGTTAGGGGATTATTTTTTCCTTGCCAGGAGCCGTCACTCACCTACATGGTGGGAAAACATTTGTGACCCAGCAAAGCAGGCCCTCGGCCCAGGGGAATGGGGGTTGCAAGGGCACTTGAAATCCATGGATCCTCTCTGGGATTCTACCTTGTTCTTGTCCACACTGTGTTGTTTTATTTTCAGTTTCAGCATCTTGGTCTTTTTCTCTCTAGCTCCTTCCTATAGGGAGTGTTGACATAAAAAAAAGACCATGTAAGTCTCAAGAAGGAATAAAGAACCTGGATAAACCACCAACCGGATAGTCAGCCCTTGCAATTGTTGAGAGTTGACTGTTCCACCTGAACAACTCAGAGTGGACCCTCCCCAGGGTGGGGGGGTGGGGGGGGGAGAGTGACTTTTCAAAGTCCATTGACATCTCCAAAGGTCACTGTCAAAGAGGCAATCATGGTGCCTGGGGAGAACCCCTTCAGTATCTGGTACCTGCACGGCCAGGTCACAGGTCTTGATGCCAAAGCCGAGTCGACTAAATACAGATTAGTACACGAGACAGGTGTTTAGGAGGGCCCCCACTCCCCGATACCACCATTCCCTCCATGTTTGAACCTCTGCTTAGCTTGGTTTTACGCGTATTTGGGGAGATGGTGTCTCTGGGGAGCTAGCATGGCGCTTTTCACCTGAAACAGTCTCTAAGCTGAAAAGAACAGTCACCACCAAATCAATTCCTCATCCATTAACAGGTCGTCTCTCTCTGTTCTTGAGACACAGGCATAACCTGGTTAGACCTGTTTTGTTTGAACACTAACGTGTGAGTTGGCCAAATGCAAATGAGCCAATGTTTGTAATCCTTTATTTTATTTTTTTAAAGAGCCCGGCAGCCAATCAGAAGAGGGGGAAGTGACTTAGGGAATTCCCGGTTGGTGGCTTATTGCTTAACATCCTACAAAATGATTTAAAATTATTGTCATATGCATTTATCTTCACTCTGATGAGGGCTCAGACGTGATAACACCCCTGGTTCCCTATCCCCGCGGGAGCTGGCTTGCAGGCTGCGGGCTGCCTCCCCTCCATTAGCCACAGCTATTGGATTTCCCACTCAGAATCTTTAGGTAAATGAGGTAAGTCCTTATTTTTAAACCTTCTTTTGAATCTGGAATTCAAACACCTGAGTGGAAGAGCAGTCTGCCTTGAATCAGACAAACGAAAATAAAAGACTCCCGGAGGCAGGGGGCAGGCTCGCCTCACCTGTGCTTACCTCACTGGGTCCGATTAGAATTTTATTCTGGAAGGCAGCTGGGCTTCTTTGGGTATTATCTGTGAATTCGCTGCATTGAGTCTGGACTTTCAACCACTGTGGATTTAAAAGCCCCCTGGTTTCCCTCTCTCTGTGTGACAAAGCCACATTTCCCTGGGTTGAATTGTGAAACCAAAAGACATTTTGTTTCACAAAATGCTGAATTTTGTGAAACAAAAGACTGCCAAAAGACTCGGCAGTCAGGTGACTCCGAGATAGCTCAATGAAACCCGGGTTGGCAGAATTGAGGTGGGGCTCAGAGCACGTGTTCTCACTTTCTAGAGATGTCTTCTACTGGTAGTTTTTCTGACTCACTGGTTGGAGAGAAAGGCAGATTTGTCTTTGGTATAATCTGTTGTTGGAAAATGGCTGGAAACAGGTGATGGCGTATGCACCCACACTGGAAAAAGTGGTCAGGCAGCCCAAGTAGGCGAGGACACTGGGGAGTGCCGCACGCCTAAAAATGGCTCTGTCCAGGAAAAAAAAAAAAAAAAGACAAAGAATTTTGCCATATCACAAGGAGACAGACTAACCCTTCGTTTGTGCCATCATGGGATACCAAGACCAGACAGGCAGATGTGAGTCAGCAGCACCAAATGCCTATCAAAACAGGGACTCTTTTCATTTTGTTTGGACACCATAGAGAAGCGTTGGCCTCAATGTGGGTAGAACTGGGAACAGTGTGGAGTTCATCTTGGGGTAAATAACAACATCGAATCAGGAAAGTAACATTTTCACTATCTGCCTTTGAGCAGATTTGACATACCCCCAGTGCTGTGGAAGCATGTTTCTAAGATGAACTGGGAGACCCTGTGTGTCTACGTTCCCAGGTGTCTCTGCTATTTATCTGTGCCGACCTTAGTCACAGGGAGAAAGTGGGGGTTTTGGATTGAGAACTTTCCGATGGGAGGACTAATTCAGGAATTGGTTCTGCAGGCGTGGGTGTGAGGATGTGTTCAGATAGAGCCTTTCAATGTGTAAAAGGGTAGGCAAGGATCACAAGTGGCCATGCGCTAATGCCATGGAGGTCAAGGGACGCGTTGATTTCCGATAGGGAAGATGAAGTTCTTAGGAAGCACTTCATGGGTAAGAAGTCTCACCAGAAAAAGGCTCTTTGAAGATTTCAAGAATAATTTTAAAAGCTGTATTTGGAGTTGGCAGAAGGCTTCACTTGTCCTCGTTTTGAGATCTAGCATTCTGAGACTCTGAAATAAGTCATCCATTCCGTGTTCTTATAATCCAGAGTTGGATAGGATCTGTCATTTCTACAACAACTGCTAATGGCTGATGTGGATGGATTTGAAAAACCATGGGAGCCTGAAATGAGGGTCACTGGGAAGTCTGTGATCACATTTGAAAGAATAACAAATATAATGGAGACAATCCTTCTCCATGTTTCCAAAGTATTTTATAGAGACCTTTTAAAAGAAAATAACTTGGAGGGCGTAACTGCTGTAGGTTCTCTTGCGTTGCTGTTCTGGATGGCAGCATTAGCCAGGCTCCTTCTAGAGTGACTGTGGGCAGGGCAAGGAATTTGATTCAGGCCTCATATGTACAGAACATCACAAATTCAATTCTATTTGTTCTTTTGTGTTAAAAAGCATCTATTTGTTAAATTCAAACAACAGCTTTTTAATATTTTTTTTCCATTTTTTAATATATTGTGGGCTCCCCCAAATGGAAATGTCTTGGGTCTTTCTGGACCTCTGAGAAGCCCTACGTTCACATTTATTGGTTCCATGCTTTTTATGCTCCCATTAAATTACCTCTTTCAATATCTTTTTGACCCCTGGAGACGCTGGGACAAAAAGGAAATTGAGAGGTTGAAATATTTACTCAACTGTATTCAATTAGCTAACTGGAAACTGGAAGGAACTCGGATCGGGTCCTAGGTCAGAATGTGAGTGCTTTGGGCCAAAGTTCACTTCTAGGAAATAGAATTTAGCTTTCTGGAATCTTGTAATGTTTTATGTTCTTTAAACAAATCATTCAAAAGCCCTTCAGTCTGTTCCCCTTTCTCTAGATGGAGGCATCTCTACCCCCTTTCCAACTGATGTGATTTTCAGAGACCTCTGGGAGACGGGGTGGGATGGATACCAAGAATGCCATGGCCAAACCTGCTAACACATTTGAGGAGTAGTGCCACAGTATTAAGAAATCAAATATGAACTTGGAACTTGATACTCGGTGACACCTTTTTGTGGGTGTTTTAGCCCATTTTCCTTGTTTGAGATCTCTTTCTGGTACAATTGAAGTGACAGTTGTTTCTGTTGTGGTGGGGCTCTCGTGGGGAGGCATGGAGTCCACTGTGGGCTCTGTGTTTAGAGAGTACGCGTTCTCACCCTGGCTTTGTTACTGGGTAATTGATGCAGTACAGAGGCTTTCAGCTTGAGTAAACTGAGTCTGTGGTAGGGGGTTGTCCTCTGAAGACAGAGGGAGGATGGCAGTCATATATTGCCAGTGTTGTCTTTTTTAACATTTTTTTTATTTTAAAGATTTTATTTTATTTATTTTAGAGAGAAAGAGAATGAGAGAGAGAGCACATGGCGGGGGGAGGGTCAGAGGGAGAAGCAGACTCCCCGCTGAGCAGGGAGCCCGACGCAGGACTCGATCCCGGGACTCCAGAATCATGACCTGAGCCGAAGGCAGTCGCTTCACCAACTGAGCCACCCAGGCACCCCGCCAGTGTTGTCTTAAATCTGTTGCTGAATAATTGAAGAGATGAGGACGATAATAAATTTTATTTAATGTTTTCTTGCCTAATTTTTAGTAATACGATTTTAAGTAATACGGTTTGTTTTAAGGTGCAGGTGACTGGGCTCTTGCTAGAAATAGGTGACTATCAGGTTTGTTTCAGTTCGACGGGGTTTCAAAGGACCAAGCTATAGGGCTGTGCAGGGAACAAAGAGTGCAGTGGGGAGAATGGTTCCCACAGCAGCTACTATTAGGAGGGGCATATGTTCAAGCCAAACGGCATTGATGTCAGGAAGCCGAGATGTGCTGGAGTAGAAATTTCCATGCATCCCTTAGAGTTATTTGATAAAACATCTATTGGGCTTCAGAGAGGAGAAAAAAGATATTTCTTCAAGAATCTTCCCTGAAGAATGTCAGACTTACGTTTTTGAATGAGGGGGGCATAGTGTGCACGAGGCAGTACACAGGACTGGCAGTCAGGAGACCTGGTTTTCTAGTCCTGGCAAAGCCGGGTGCCCAGAGCAGCACACCCCGCCTCTCTGGGCTTTAGTTTCTTCATCCAGACAAAGGCACTTGAACCTGATTATCTTTAAGATCTGTTTCCACCTTCAGATTCTGATGACCGGGAGAAAGCAGGTAAGCCTAGCGGTCAGCAGGCTCCGCTTGAGTCTGCAGCAGCTGAGAAGGGCTGGGGGATGCCCTGCTAAAGACAGGGAAGAAAATCAGTAGGAGCCCGTCAGTGGCTTCCTTAAGGTCTTCGGAACGTGGCTGAAGGGATGTACCTGGTGGAGGTACTAAGACCAGATTCCTGAAGCCTTGATTAGGGGTGTTAGCGTCTGCCGCCATGACAACTTCTCATCTTTATCAATGGGCCTCATGATTCCAAGGTGGGTGGGGGTATAGAAGTGGATGAAAGCAACTGTTTGTGGCCACAGGGCACTCTGATGCTATCTTCTGTAGAACAGCGAAGCAGCTTGCTGAAAACATTCAGGTACCCATGGAGTCTACTCCATTTGTAGGGTGCTGATCAGCTTGCTTGACTGACTCTCCAGGGATTATTGGCTAGACTGCACGGAGATGGACTCCTTTCTCCTAGAGGAATGGGAGCATAAAAACCAAGGAGTCCTTGGTTCTTTCTCCTAGAGGAAGAACCAAGATGCAATCAGACAGAGAGCATGGCTGGCCCAGACGCTGGGCAGCCCACCCAGGGCCTCGGTGTTCTCAGAGGACCTTGGCCTGAATCTGGAGCAATCAGAGCTTGCAACAGGGTCGAACAGAGTGGCCCATTTAAAGAGGCTCCAGGGGGTTTGATTGGCCTTGTTTTAAAAAAGACACCCTGTTAAATACTCCTTTGAAAATTGATTTCACTAGCACCTGAACACACTGTCTTCGGTTTGTTTTATGGGCTGGGCCCTTGTTCATTGGATTCATATTATCTCTCCTCTTCTGATCTTCCTGCACACCCTGGCCCTTAGAGCCTCCTTCCCTGCCTTTCTTAGAAGCATCTCCATCATTATTAAGAGTATTTGCCTGTTTATTTAAAAATATAGCCAGCATTGGTGCATTTAAAACATGTTTTCTGAGGAAAACAAAGCCCCAAATAAAAAGGAACCTAAATGCCTACTATAATATTTTAATAGGCCACCCCATTAACCCCATCATTTTAACATAGCCACTTATTTTTACTTTTGTATGACCTCATCTAGATGCACACTTTTTTTTGAAGTTGTGATTGTGGTGACCTTAAAATTGTGTCTTTTGTCACTCTCCCCTCACTCTATGTCATAGACACACAATAAACAATCTTGGGGGCTGGGCCCTCATTGGGCCAACTGTGGTAAGAGAAGATTCTGCCATCCTGCCAGCCCTTTCTCAGCTTGATACAAACTTCTTCTAAAAGTCTGCTGGGTCTTTCTCGGAAGATGAAGAGGGCCTTCTCCTTTTCGTATATGACAATGGAGCTTGGCTAATATGGTGGTCTTGTAGAGATTATTTTGGGATCCCTCTTAGGAACCTTTGAAAACACTCTCTTAATAGGGCCAGGGCACCTGGGTGGCTCAGATGGTTAAGCGTCTGCCTTCGGCTCAGGTCATGATCCCAGGGTCCTGGGATCAAGCCCCGCGTCGGGCTCCCTGCTTTGCGGGGAGCCTGCTTCTCCCTCTGACCCTCTCCCCTCTCCCCTCTCATGCTGTTTCTCTCTCGCTCACTCTCTAAAAAAATAAATAAAAATCTTTAATAGGGCCAATGATAGATTCTGGTGGATGAGGTTAGTGAGGTCTGGAAGGTGAAGTCTATTTTCGGCACTGTCTTCATGGTGACTACTCACAAGACGTGTTCTGTCTTTGCAGTGGGCTTTAGATTTGGCCCCAAGATCAGCCAAATGCCCACCTAGAAACTCAGACAGCACTTAGCTCACCTTTCACCCATCTTAACTCCACCAGCTTGAAGGCTGTGGGTTGAACGACGTTGATGAACAGTAGACTTTGGCCGCTTGTGTATCTGAACTGGGCAGGAGGCTGTGAGTTTTTTGTTGCCTGGAAGCAGCTGGAATGTGTTACAGAGAACACCAGGTGTAGAATCAGAGTACCTGGATTCAAATTTGACTCTGCCACCGAGTAGCTGAGTGTTTGGGTGAGTTATGTAAGCTCTAGACTATAAGTTTCCTCATCTGGAAAATGAGGTTAATAGCATCTGCACATGGCTGTTGTCAGGGTTAAATGAGACCAAAAAATCTGAAAATACCTGGACAAATGCTTGTGAGTAAATAATTAGAAATTTGTAGAATGGAGATTGAGGGTAAGTCCTCAACATGGCTGTTCTCAGAGAACCTCGATTGGGTCAGAGTGGATGAATAATTCTGGGATTTTGTTTTTCAAGGTGATCGACGTAAGTTCTGCACTGTGACCTTGGGAAAGAAATGCAATAAGGTTTTCACTAGGGAAGGCGGGCAGCAGGGACATGGGATCAACCATGTTCATGGGGGACCTCCAAATTGAGCTTGTCTTTAGCTGGCTGTACCACAGCCTGTAGGAGTTCCAAGGAAGACCTGGGGTGGGCACCCAGCATGTTCCTATCCATGTGTTTTGATGCCTGGCATGTAAGGGGCTTTCAGAAGAAACTGATTTCCCTCCAGGCAGTTCACTTGACTAACCACAACATCATATACCATTGCCCACCCCTAAAATTCTTGATAGTGTCTCCAGATGTATACTGACTACTACCCTCGGTGTTCTAGAGGCTTTGAAAAAAAATCGCCAAGACACCATGGGGTCTACCTCTTGGTAAATTGTTCAAATGACACTCATAGTGTCTTGTAGTGACTTGTAGTTACGTGGAAGTGGTTTCTAGAAGCTATGGAGTTGAACAAGCAGTCCTTGCTGTTAATAAAAGAGCAAGATTCTAACCTGGGATCCAAGAGGCTCCTGGTGTCCATGGAAAAAATTCAGGGAGTTTGTGAACTTGGATGTGTAAAAGAATGATGTTTTTATTCTTAATAATCTAACTAAAATTTAATATTTTCTTTTAATATAAATGTAGGCAAAACTCTAGAGTGGCATTAGCTGTGACCATCACTGAGAGAGATTAACAGACATTTTCATATCACATTACATCTGTTGCAGATGTCTCAAAATATCCATGTTCATCTCTATTTGATATCATGGATGTTATTCGATCTGCACTAGATATTCTTATTTAATGCGTTAATAAAGAAGCATATATATTACTATGATATCACACATTACTTTTAAAAAGTATATTGATAATTGTATTTCAATATAAACTTTCTTTCTAATCTTGTTATTTTAATTTGTCATTTAAAAGCATTATTTTGAGAAGGGCTCCATAGGTCTCACCAGACTGCAAAATGGGTCCATGTATGGAAATAAAAGTCTAGGAACCCTTAATTTATATCATTCTCTTGCACAGGGCCAATGAAATGATTTCTGAATGATGTCAGCTAATAGATGGTCTCTGTCAAAACAGGTGTATATGTTCTTCCCACTCATTGTTTTTGCCTATGGATAGCTCTGGAGTTGTGGAGGGACCTTGGAGTAATGAAGATAATGATTAATAATAATTAATGATGATAATAATAATAGTAATAACAGCTAGCATTTGTTGGGTGCCTGCTATAAGCCAGGTGTCATTACAGGCATGTTCAATGTCATATTTTGTTTAATACTACCAACTACTTCAGGAGGTCATTCATGGGGCAAAGACAAAAGATTCCCCCTCGCTCCCCATGGTGATAGAGCATTGCTGCAGGTGAAGGCAAAGGATGGGACTGACCCCCTGAACAGGGCCAGTGTCCTGGGTATGCAACCTGTGCGGTAACACAGGGCTCCACACTTAGAAAGGTCTTGGGCATGGTTTAATGCTCTGCTATTATGGTGTTGAAATTCTTAATAGCTTTTAAACATGGCACCCCGCATTTTCCTTTTGCACTGAGCCCTTTGAATTACGTAGCTTGGTCCGTCCCTGGATGTAATGAAGTTGTTGTAATGTGTGACAACTCCTGATACTGGGAAGCCAGGAATCTGCTCGGAGATCCCCCTTACTCATCTAGCTGACCTTTGGTGGAAAGCTGAGGCCTGTCAAAGAGGGATGCTGTAGTTTCTGAGTTGGTGAATTTTATGATTTTCTTGAATGTCAAAGATTTCTTTCCTCCAAAGCAGCTGGGGGAATGGCTGAATAACTGGCTGGAAGGTACCTGGTTCCTTGGAAAATCTTTCTGGTAGGGAGTTGCTTATCTTGCTATTGGGTTTTTTCATTTTTTATTTTCCAGGGGTCTTACTACATAGACAGGGAGCTAGGAGAAGCAGAGCAAAGTGTGTTCTGGAAGGGAAAATGAGACCGGGTGTGCCAAGAGTCGATCATTCTTATAGGAAGGTGATATGAATGAACTTGGCTTTCTTGCCCATTGTCAGTTAACGACTATCTGTGCAAAAAGAAGACCCTACTTCTTCTAAAGAGGAGAGCCTCTAATCTGTGAGGAAATTCAGATAGTAGTTGCTTCTCAAGTTCAAAGATGATCATGGAAAAAGCCTTATGAAGTTCTGTCTGCATTTTACAGCTATGTTTTTACAAACTGTTCCAGGGTCATGGACATGGTTTTGGGGGCGGGGATTTTCCTAGATGTATTGGTCAGAGTGATGGAATTCAGGCTCCCAAATGACACATCCAGTCTCTCACTCGTCGGTGTCATGTCTACAACACAACACAGTGGGTCTGTCATCAGGTTCCACGTGTGACAGCTCAGACGTCAGGCGCTCTTCCAAAGGAGCCATAATTTCCCCTTAACTTCTCAGCAGTTTTTTTCCCTTGTTATCATTACTGCTCTTTTATCATGGCTAATAAGTGTGAGGTGGCTTCGAGCAGCCAAGCCCAGCCCCTGAGTCAATGTGGGGCTTTCAACAAGAAGCCAGACCAAAGTTTTGACAGGTGGGTTGGAGTGGCCATGATCTGTTGCTTCTGTAGCACTGGGATGGACGGACACTAGAGGGAAGTTTTATAGTTGGGCACAAGGAGGATTGGTGTGCTCCTATTCACATGTAGGGAAAAATGATGGAAGCCATTCTGAAAGGATCTCAATTTCCAAAACAAAAGTGTGAGCTTCTAAAAGTGAGCCTCTTCCACTTCCGAAATACAAGGGTCCATTTTCAGTTACAGAGAATGATGTTGCATTTCCTGTCATTTATACCCACTCCCAACTCTCCAGTATATTTATTGTAATATATCCAGTCCATTTACTAGCTATGTCCCTGGGTAAGTCGTTTAACCTCTTGTGCCTCATCTGTAAAATGGGGATAATATTAGTACCAGTGTCCAGGGTTATGGCAAGGATTAAATGAGATCATGTATGTAAAGCCTAGCTAATTTCCTAGCACATTGGGGATGTTCAATAAATAGAAACTATCATCACTGTCATAGTTTTGGTTGTTGTTTTGTAATTAGTCTGTGAGAATCCATGTAGCGGCTATTGATCTTTCTTTGGCTGGAGAATCTTGGTTTTTTCCTGGAAAGAAACTTGAATCTCGAAATGGTCAAATCCATTGTCCCAGTCCATCTCAACCCCTCCCTGGCTCCAATCCCCACCTCCTACCTCTCTCCACCCTTCCCGCATTCCTGCACAGTTGGTCTTAATTTATTTTTCAGTCAACTGAGGATGTTGTTAAATCTTTTATTTTTCTGGCTGCCCGATTTGGTTCTGAGGCACTCCACTCCCTGCCCTGCTCATGACAAGAATGCTGGGGAATGCTCAGCCAGCCATGTCCCTCCCCTGTCGGAACACCCTGTTCTTAACGTTCCTTGAGAAGCGGCATTTCTGAGACCTCCCCTGGCTACCATGACCGCCCCCCCATTAAGCCAGTGATCTGGTGATAATGAAGACCCGATGGCTGAGAGAAAGCCAGGAGAAGGTGGCAATCTAGGGGAACATCGCACATTGCCCATGTCCTGTGCTTTCTTCTCAGGGCTTAAAAAGAAATATTGAGAGGCTTTCTCTGATTGTGTATATTGAAGGCTGGGTGATGATGCCATTGCTTAATTAGTGTTGTTGTGATCTGCATTTGAGTGATCCGTTTAGCATTTGTGGCCCTTTTTGGCTTGATCTCATCATGTGATACTGACAAACCGATGAGAAAGGGAGTACAATGATGCTTGAATTAATGCAGAAATCACACCCCGAACCCGAACATCTCAGGTCCTTTCTACCTGGGACGTGGGACCTCAAGTCACTTGGCAGAACATGAGTGAGTCTACACAGCCCACCTTCAAGGTAGGTATGGTTAGCTTCGTTTCCCTGATGGAAAAACTGGTCCAGGGACCAGAGGCTTTCAAATTATGCGTGTTGCCCAGGGCTGGACGTAGGAAGTCTGTGGGAGAGGCTGGACTGAGACTCGGCACGCTGAGTCTCTGCTTTAGGTTACCTTAGATCACACCTACTCCCTGGGCCATGTTGACTTTCGGAAGTCAACCATCGGGAAGAGTGTGGTTTGGGTTTTGATCATATCCCGGCAGCCCCTTCTCTGCTCCTGTTAACCTGATTCATGATCTTCACCTGGGCTGACTGGAGGCTGGCCATGTCAGTCTTCAGATCTTGGACACCCCTCAGTGCCCTCACAGAGCCAGCCAATGGAAAAGTACTGTGTCTTCTGGCTTCTTGGCCCTGCCAGCTCTGGCCAGTCTATTCGATACCTCCTTTCCTTCTGAGGGAGTGGGAAGGTAGCATCCAAACTGAAAGCACAGGTTTTTCTTTGGTTTTTATAGGAAAAACAAATTGGCATGAATGCTCAGTCAAACCAGCTCAGGCTGTTTGGGCAGATGCCTTTCTTTGCTTTTTTCTGTTTATTTTCCAACAAATCAATGCTTAACTGCGTTGTTATTGGAGCAGAGCAACAGGTGCAAAAAAATCACTCTGCTGCCAACTCAAATGAAAAGGTAGGGCTTACACCCTCTGGGAGGTATTCAGAAGACAACAGAAGACCCTGCCAGCAACTGAATTAACAGCTCTGTTTACGGTGGGTTTTATGTTAACAACCTGCTCCTAACTAACCCTCCCACACATAAACTTGCCATTGTCTCAGGGAGAGACCATCAACCATCCAGACAACTAACTACTTTCTTCTGTCCTGAGTGGAGATTGGTTTTGGCTGAGGCCGCTTTTTGAAACTCGGGGGCATGATCCTGTCTGCCAACTTGATGTCTCAGTTAGAGTTTCCTGTAAAGGCAAGGCCGTGGGGTTGCCGGATGGAAGAAGATCGGTCCTGCTTTTTCAACACAGTTGCAGTTCTTTCCAAGGTTGGTTGTTTCCAAATGCCAACAAGCTGCCTGGCTCCCTCTGCGCTGGCTTCCCTCTGTCCCCAACAGGAGATGGGGAATGAGCTCAGACGGCTTTGGAAAGAGCTACCATTGTTTTGGAGGCGGTGTCTTTGCTGAATAGTTACATCAGGGCAGAGTAGCATCTGTGTTTTGTTCATCATTGTGTCCCCAGCAGCTAGCAGAGTGCCCAGCATCCAGTAGACATTCAATAAATGTATATTAACTGGAGGGGATGAATGAATATTTGTATTAGCAAGACAAGCATTTCCTAATGACCCTTTCTCTCCACTGAAGGTGAAGACATCAATTTTCTTGGGTATGAGGCCTAAAATCCAGGGTGGTTAAGTCATCTTTTGAAGGTCTAAGATGGGGGTGGGGTTGGGTAAGGGGTGACTCAGCCAGCCACGAGATTCTCTGGATGGAAGTGATCGTCATAAAAATCCTCGGCAAATGCTGTGTTTTGAGGCCAGGTTTGTTTGTTCAGCATTCAGAGGCTCGTACTTGTGAGTAGCTGAGCATTGTTGAATTTCACAATTTGGTGGTACTGAGCACTAGGAACTGCTTTATTTCAAGTTGGCGAATAATACAGTAATAGAGTCTCCACAGATGGTTTGGAGTGTGTGTTTTCTGGATTGAATGTGTTGTCTCTGACTTTACAAGGATTTCCATTCGTAGATGTTTCCTTCAAGGATACTATCTCCTGGAGTCAGTTATCTTATTGTGAACATCGAGGGAAGGCAAGAAGTTGAGGTTCTCAACCATGAGAGTGCTTGAGGATTAGTTAAGGGAGGTTCTTGAAAATGAAGATTCTGATTCAGAGATTTGGGGTGGGACCCCAGGAAAACTGAAGTTTAACCCCTCCTCAGGTGATGATGATGATGATATGGGTGGTCTATAGATCAAACTTAGAGAAGCGCCTGTATGGCCTCTTCAGCCTGGATGGAAAATAAGCATCCTAGGAGTCTTGGATGCTCCAGTCTCCATATCTGTGCCTTTCCAAAGACCTATAGAGACCTATGGTTGTACTAGGAAGCGAGGCCTCTTTTTCTTCTGCTATTCATTTCCCTCTCTATTTTATCATTACTTTGTTTTAGAATAGAGAAGGTGGATTAGCAGGGAGACAGATACTGATGTGGGGAAAATGGGGAATTTGTTACTGCATTGCTAAACAGAGGTCCAGAATGGCCCTGCTGGTCGCAGCCTGGTTCCTACTCCAGCTGCCAATGGAGAGGGACAATGGGGCTTTTCCTGGTGTCACCATAGGGGAATAAGACAACACCCATGCCAAGGAAGAGGACAAGAATAAAATCTCTGAGGCTTTCTCTCATAGGTCAGAATAAACTTACGTCTCCTAACCCTAACTCCACTACAAAGTTTTCTTTAAATTTCAATCCAATGTGGGTGTAAGAGAGATTTCTTAAAGATCCATGGTGTCCATAGATCTGTAGGGGTGAATGGTCTTTAGAGATGGTCTTTAGAGGGCCTGGGGCCTACAAAATATATGCAAAGTAAGATATGTCCGAATGTGCATTTTTGGTAGGTGAGAGCCCCAGTGTCAAAAGGCTCTATGACCTTTTAAGATTCAAAGCTTGCCCTGTTTTCCTTAGTTTGCCACATATGAATGGGATTGATAAAGGCCCAGGAGGTCATGTAAGGCAATCTTGTCTTTTGATCCACTTTGGTGCCTGTCCTCTGTCAGTATCTGTATCTTGTCTGGCACCAAGAATGATAAAGATCAGCATAATATGTATATTTCCAAATGGCTTACAGTCAGTAAAGTGTATCTATAATGGATCAACACTTGGCTTCCCAATACGGCATTATCACTCATGAAAACACTTGAAAGCCCAGGAATAATACTTCAGATGTTGCCCCTGGGAACATGAAATGTCTATTTCAAAACACATTATGAGGGTATGAAATTACCTGTGATGTAATCCCGAGGGGATCAAATACATTCTCCAAACTTGATTCACATTTTGATTCATTTGGAAAACATGAATTATCGCCTGTCTTATATCCAGTCAAATTTCACATGTACGTGGATTTTCTTTTCTCTTCTCTGTGAGTAGTTCTTTTGAAATGACAGTCATATTGAAACAGGAAGTCAGGAAGCTGTTGCAATGTCCTTAGGGCAAATGCTGTGAATTCACCTGCTGCTAACTTTGATTAAGGCCTGAGAATGGTCTGGATATCGCTGTCATCACAAAAGTAATTATTTAAAATGCCTAATTGCTCCTCTGGCTTGAGGAGTAAAAATACCCACAAGGCAGCCAATTCTGTGGCAGTTCGGGGATGATGTGGCTGAATGAATAAAGGAGTCGAGAAGAAGGCAGACTGTGGGCCTGGCGACAGGGAATGCTTGAGATCTACTCTGTAACCCTGATTGCTCCCACTGTATTTTCACCCTCACCGCAAAAACCAGGCTTTCTGTCCTGAGGTCTAATTCGGATGAAGAAAATAATTATGGGCCAGTTTATTTCCAAAATACAAGATAAAATAACTTTATTGAGTCATAGGAAAAGTATTTATATTATGTATGTGTGTATGTAAGTATGGCATATGTGTTCATATGTATATGTGTGTACATGTACTATATCTATGCATAGATCTATGCCTTAATGGCTCAAGGAGTATCATGGCCCAGCTTTTAAGCCACTAACGTATTCCTACCTGCGCATATTGTGAGGTGGCAAAATGAGGGCAGCTTTCTATTCTTTCATTCTGAAGGATCTCTCTGCTACATTGCCCGGAGAGATGGCTTCAGGTTGATCTGACAAAGAGGGAAGAGGGGCTCAATCGGTGTCCCTGCATGATAAATGAACTAGCGAGTTTTATAATCTTGGAGAAGCTTGATAAAGGTGTGAGGCCCCAGGTGGCCTAGGGACAATGCTGTGACTATGTTTGGAAAGGGCATGGGGGTGAGGATGGGTTGAAGGCGACTTTGTTCTCTGGCAAAGCACCCCCTTCTCAGCAGAAAGTGACTCAGTTCCCAGGGTTTGTTGCTAGATGGTCCGAGTTTGAATTCTCTTCTAGCTCCCATTCTTGCAAAGCTGTGTGACCTTGAATAAGTTACCTGACCTCTCTGGTCCTCAGATAGGCCATCTGTTAAATGACATCATGCCTTGTAGAGCTATTGTTGGTATTGACTGAGATAATGCATGTAAAACTATCAGCACAGAGCTCACACATTTTAAATGTTCAATAAACCCTAGCTACCACAGTATAGTTATTATGTATGTATGTATGTATGTATTTTTATAGCTTATAGCATTCAGTCCTACATCTTAGGAGCACCACCACGGAGCAAAAGGCATACCTCCCGCCTGACCCAGGCTGGGTTGTGTTTGTCTCTTCTGGCAGCTTCTCTCTGTATTTTTAAGAAGAGAGAGCAATCGAGCAGTCTTTGGCCTTGTCAGGGGCCCTGAGACTGGGCAGAGCCTTCTAGGTTCTGGGGTGCACAGCTCCAGCTCCCTGCCAGAGTTCCAGGGGTGGCTCCTTCCCATGGCTTTTCTGTCCTTGTGAGCTCGAATCCCAGTTTTGCAGTGATTGAGCGCTCCTTGTGCTAAGGGAGCCTGTAAGATAGGGAAGCTCTCTGGCCACCCTCTGCCAGGAGCCCCCATTTTAGACGTGTTGCTGTCCTTTGCATCTGCAAACCAGGTGAAAGTACAACACGGAGGCCATAACACAGTACCTGTGGGGCTGTGCTCTCCCACCGCTCCTGGCAGCCCCAAGCACGGTGTGTCTGCTGAGGGGAAGGGAAGCAGGAGGGATGGCCGTTAATCCCTGAGCAGGGACCATGCCCAGAGGAACATAGCACAGCTTCTGTGAGCCGGGGCCAAGAGGGGCGGTTCATAGCTCAGCCTAATAGCATTTTCACACAGCAGCCCCAGATGGGAGGTGGGGAGGCAGGAGATCCAGCCTAGACTTGACTGTGCCAGCTAAAGCTAGAATTGCAAACCATTGTATAGAGGGTAGAAGTTCCAGGCCTTGTTTGAAATGGACTTGGCTGTCAATTTCGTCCTTGGAGAGTCAATAAAATCCTAGTAATAACACAATAAATAAATAATAATAATTATAAAAACCAACTAACATCCCAAGTCCTTACTATGTGTCAAACACTTTTCCAAAGATTTTACAGGCATCATCTCATTTTGTCTTTCAACAACCCTTTTCATATCATCTCCAGTTTATAAATGAGGAAATTAGGGCCCAGAGAAACTGAATAACTTGTCCAAACTTGCCCCCTTAGTAAACTGGCAAAGCCAGGATGTGAATCGTGTTTGTCTGGCCCCAGAGCCCGGCGTTCCCAACCATTATACTCTGCTGCCGCCGAAGGGGCTACCCTGGCCCCAAGAATGTCCTCGAAGCTAACCAACACACTTTAAAGAGAGACTCACGGGCAGACCTTCTAATAATAGCTGACACTTGGGGGGCACTCGCCACGTATGAGCTAATATGTGAGAACTTTACAAACGTTTTCACTTTCCCAACGTATCAGCTCCGTGCCCCCCCCCCCTTTTTGTCATATGGGGAAACTGAAGCTTTAGAGAAGATAGTACTTCCTCGAGGTCAACACAGCCTGCCGAGGTTCAGAATCAAGATTTCAACCCTTACCATCTGAGACATGAGCTCTTCCTCTTAAGAGCCACTCTTGAGACGCGGAGCAATGCGAGCCTAGGTCTGGAGCTCCTTCCTCACACCTTGAATATATAAGGGAGATTCATTCTGTGGCTAGGCCCCACCATCTCCCATTTGTGTGCCTGGGCAGTAGCCAAAATGTGAGACTCTTTAACTTCAGGGTCAGGCCAAGTGCTCTGCCACCCCGTCAACCCTTAGGCTCCCCCTGCCCCCGCCCGCCCACCCTGTGCGTGGTGGTCAGGCTGGTGCTAGACGGGAACTTAGCCTTTGATGGAAGCCTGGAGGAGGACTGGCCACGAGGATGGTGGCCTCCCTCTCCCCCCAGAACACGGGCTGTGGCCCCCCAGCACACTGCAGCGCTCTCTGCAGAAATGCATTTGGGATTGGCCAAACCCTAGCGGCTCATTGTGTGTAGGGGCACTGATGCCTAAGGTTGAATAGGTCCTGATGGGAAGCCTGGCATGACGTAGGCATCCATATAGTCTACTGGGCAGCATGCATGCCTCCTCCTCTTCAAATAAAGAGCAGGATTCTGTCTCCAAAAGGGTCAGCCTTAGAAACCGCTGGATAGGTAGGGGCACCTGGCTGGCTCAGTTGGAAGAGCATGCAGTTCTTGATCTTGGGGTTGTGAGTTTGAACCCCGTGTTGGGTGTAGAGATTACTTAAAAATAAAAAAAAATCTTTAAAAAGAAAGAAAGAAGAAGGAAGGAAGGAAGGAAGCAAGCAAGCAAGCAAGCAAGCAAGCAGCAAGCAAGCAAGCAAGTGAGCTGTGCAGAGGGTAACGTCCTGGGTGAATGTGGAACTCTGAACAATCACTGAGGGCGCAGAGTCAAATACCATTCTCTCTGATTGTTGCTGCTCATGAAGGGAGGGATAAGAGAATGCAGATAAAAAAAAAAAACCCTCTGGATAATCCACATTTCATTTCACTTTGGGTTTGGAATAAATGTCTGCTATATTCCCAGAATGCACAGCACCTAGGAAGAGACAAAGGTGGCCCGCGTACCCAGTGCATTTTCTTCACCCCACTTATGAGGCAATTACTCTTTATTTGTACCAAGCACTGCACTGGGGGATTTTAAAGCTCCTTGTCTTTTTTAATCCTCTAGCAAACCTCTGCGGTAGGTCCTAATTCCATGCCTGTCTCCCAGGAGAGGCATGGGCAGCTCAGAACAGCTAGGGGACAAACCAAGGTCACCACACCAGCGTGATCAAAGCCTGCGGCCTCCACAGGCTCTCTTTTAACCAGTGTTCGCCACTGGGGGTGATTTGACCCCAGGGGATGTTTCGGGGGGAGGGGCCTGGAGGGGGTTGGTTCTGGCATATAGTGTCTAGAGTCCAGGGAGGCAGCCACCGTCCTGTGATGCCCAGGACGGCCACGGACCCCTCCCAGCCCAGGACGTCAGTCTCGCAGACGCTGAGAAAGTCGGCTTCTCACCCTGAGCACGTGGCCAAGGATCATTGCCAGAATCCCCGCTTTAGCTAGAGATGAAGAGACGGGGGTTCTTTTCTCTGCTTGCTTTTGACTCAAAAGGTGGAACCATTCTTACCGAGGCTCTGAATTTACTTCTTGCAATGTTGGGAAGAAGCTAACTGTGTCAGGGAAACACCTTCAGAATTGGCATTTAAAGAAAGGGAAAGAAACTGATTTTTGATGGAGGGCATGTGTGCCGTGCTGGACTAGACATCTTTAAATCCAGTAGGTTATTCATCCTTCAAACAGGACATCGACATTCCCTTCCATGCCCCCTTGAAGGCCAGAGATGAAACTGAGTTTGGAAAGGTTATCACACTCAAGGTCACACGGCTTACGGATGGGGAGTCTGGATTCTAACCCAGACCTCAAATGTTCCAAAGTCTCTACCTGTATCTACGTGATACTTTTTCTTCAAGAAACAATAAAAGCTATGCTGATGGTAAACTGCAAAACTTACAGAGGAGCATTAAAAAAATCCCCCTACCTTGTAATTAAAAGGATTGCTTTTTATACACCATAAAGTAATCTCTATGCGCCATAGAAAGTGTACATTAGTATATGGGAGTGTGGGTGAGCTGGTTATAATAATGCTTTTTTACAATTCTCAAGGGACATTTATTATCTATTATCTCATTTGATCTCCTCAAGACGCTTGGGAGGCTGTCGGTGGGGGGCAAGTCTCCTCATTTTCCACCTGAGGAACTGGGCCTCCCAGGGAGTAGGACTGGGGGAGAGGCTCTCAGCGACGCTGGCCCCGAGCCTTCTGCACCCACCCCCGGGGCACCGGCCGTGCAGGGCCATGGCGGTTACAGACGCTGACCTTCTTTTCTCACGAGCCTAAGTGAGCTTGAGTGAACTCTGACTCAGTAAGGGTTAAGACACATAAACTCTTTTACGAGTAGTAACCATTTACTGTGTCCTGTAAAAAAAGGGCCCCTCGCTTAGCTGGCTGCTTTCTCTAGCAGAGGGGGTTCCAGAAGGGAGCAGTGCTCATGTGCACAGGCCAGTCTCTTGGGGGGCCCGGGGTGAAGGGGCAGCCGGGGCATCCTCGTCCTAAAGGCTTCTCTGTGGGTTGAGAGTAGTTCTGGACGCCTTCAGGAGATCACAGAGAGAAAAGATAACCTACCCCAAGGGAAGGGGCTTGTGGGCATTTGGTCACAAGTGGAGAACTAGGCCGTACTGTCCTGTGACATTTATTGAATTCCTTGTCATTACCTGCTGAGCTTTCCACACGCATGACCTCATTTGATTCTCTCAGCCCTTTGGGGTTGTTTGGGGTTGTTCTCACTTTATAGCTGGGGAAAGTGAGGATCAGAACGTTTTTGGGGCTACACAGGCTTGGAACTGGCTCGACGTCATGCACGGCAAGCAGGGGACCTAGGATCTGAGCCCACCTCAACCCAAATCCAAAGCCGGGTGCTTAGCCCTCATATCAAATTGCCTTCTAGGTTTTGGGGGAACAAGGGGGGGAACAGAAACCCTGGCTGAGGAGTAGCTGGGGGTTGGCCAGGGCTGGTCTTGCTCCCACTGAATGGCCACTTGGAAATAGCCCCGCAGGCAAACCCTTCCGAAAGCATTTCAGGGAAGCCTTCCCCACCCCCCAACCCCAGGCTGAAGGGCCAATCCCTCCTCTGTGCAGATGGGCTGGCCTCTGATTTCAGCTCTTTCAGGGTTAAACAGTAACCTTTCTACTTCTTGTGGTTGAGCAAATGCGGGCGAAGAACAAGCCCAGCCTTGAGCAAACAGGAGACCGGGCCATGCCCCTTCCCTCCCCCAGCCACCCCTCTGGGGACCTGCAGGGTTTCTTTTGCCCTGGAGTCCCCCATTGGATTGCTTAGCTGAGGGCAAGTGTTCTAGAAAGCTCAATGGGAAAAAGGAGAGGAAGGTTTGGCTCGGGTTGGACTTCCTTCTCTCACAGTGAGAAGCAAAGAGGTTTCTGGATGGGGAACGGAAAAATTGAAGTAGTCACCATCTTTAAATTTTTGTACGGGGAAAATGAGGCCAAGATAGTTTGTGGTTTGGGTTACCAGAGGGGGAGCGGCTCTCCTCCTCATCACACCTGCCATATACCTCACTTCGTGTGGAGCGCCCCAGGTATAGAAACTCATTTAACCTCCAACCAACGCACACAGTAGGTATGGTGACTTGCATTCTGTATGTGAGGAAGCAGGTTCAGAGATGGTAGTGACTTGTCTGAGTTAATACTAACCAGCTGGTAAGGGGTAGAGCTTGGAATCGAGCCGGCTCTTTCTGGCTTTGAAGCTCATATATGGTTCCACAACCCAGAACCCGTCTCTGCCCTCTTCCCCGCCCGTGGTCTGCTGGGGTCCTATCTTTCCTTCTCTACTTTCTATTTAGGCTGGATTCAGGCCTAATTATTAGCCAAACAACCATGATGATGTTAATAATCATCACAAATGTCCTGTTGGGCCTAGCTTGACTCCTAGTCCCTGCTCTGTCCCCGGTCCCAACAACAGTACCCAGCCCATTGTAGGGGGGGGTAAATATTTGTTGAATAAATCAATACACGAATGAATGTTTATGCCTCTTCCAGACCCCTCTTCTCCCCTCTGAAGCCCTACCTAGAACCAGAGAAATAGGAGCTAAGTTAGAGGGCGGGGTCTGGAGGCTGGATGTGCTCTGCTTGACCAATTTCAATCCTGGGGACACCCAGGGATACAAGATTTCCCCAAAGCAGGCAGAAAAATTTCCATGAGCTGCTGCTATAAGGTTACCTCCTCTCCCCATCCCAACATTTTAGAAAGAGCAAGTTATCTTTACAGGCCCCAGGGGATGCTCAATCGCCTCTTGGAAATAGGCAACTCTTCTTTTGAATGATGGAACACACTTCTAGGGCTTGAGTCTGAAAGGAGGAGGGTGGCAAGCCTCAGGGTCGGGAACAACATAAACGCTGGAGGGTGGAGGTGACTATTTCTAAAGTGTAACATTTTTACGTTGTTTCAAAAAAATCCAAACAGTCCCGTGTGAGAAAGGGTCTTCCCCCGTGTCTTTTCCTGAGAAAATGAGAGGAGAAAGTCACCTTCAGGTTGGCTTCGAAGCCTCTGGTATTCTCCGGGGCTCCGAAAGGAGAGAGAAATCTTGTCAGAATTTTTACCAGGAAGGAAGGAGAGGGGCAGGGTCTTGTCCGAGAAACCGACTGATCCCTGATGTTATCATGGAGCCAAATACTGGAGGCGCTTTAGGGACATAGGACTGAAGTCCTCTGAGATGTGGCCGTGGCCATGGACTGTGGCTGATGTCTGCACTAAGGAAGCTTGGCTAGGTGTCTGAGTGCAGGGCCACTCCGTTGTGGGGAATTGTGAACGCCTGATTTCAGATCCGAGTTCCTGCACAGATTCCGGGGGTTGGCCGCTACCGGCTTGGATTTTTATTGATTGCAATTCCACTTTACACAAAATCTCTTTGGCATTTTCACTTTTATAAAAAAGAAAAAAACAAACTCGTGGCTGCTGGCCAGACTCGCCCTGTGAGCAGGTATTGCATTTTCCTCCTGCTTCATTCCTGATCAGAGATTATTCATTTATGAATGGGTGGCTGTAAAAACTTGCCTCATGCATATGAAAGTTGAACCTGGAAATTTTTAATTGCCAGTAAGTTTTGCTTTTACTGAAAGCGCTATGGTAACACGCTTTGGAGGTAATGGATGGAAGAACAAATTCTTTTTTTTTTTTCCTTCTTTTTCTTTCCGAATTAACTCTATGATCTGTGCTCTCAAATGACATTTGTCCAGGAGGCCCTGACTGAGCGAACTGTTTGATCCCCTTACAGATCATGATTCTGGAAGGAAGTGGTGTAATGAATCTCAACCCCAGCAACAGTCTCCTCCACCAGCAGCCAGCCTGGACAGACGGCTACCCCACGTGCAATGGTAAGGGGACCAAATAGGGGTCCGTTGCCCCCCCCCCCCCCCCCCCGCCCCAGGGCTTTTCCCTCTGCTTTAACTGGGCTTCGTTTCCCAACTTCATGTTTGAAAAATACAGGTTTTATTCAGCAGATGTGTGGGGACGAGGGAAAATGGAGAGCACTTCATGCTGGAGGTCCCGACGGGCTCTTGGGGCCCCAGACAGAAGCCCTTTGGAGATTTTCCATTGTTTCTTCCCAATATTCAAGGCAGCCTGGCAGAGAAAGTGCTAGAAGATATGCCCAAAGGGAAGGCCACCTGTTGATGCTTTTAACAGCGTTTGGCTGGGATATTAAGACAGGATATCGAGAAAGGTGTGTGTGTGTGTGTGTATGTGTGTGTTGTGCAGAAGCATGGAACTTAAGGAAGACAGGCTTATAGCAGCTTATTCTTTCTGTTTCAAAGGGAGAGATTTTTTAGGAGACCATGTGCCTCCCTTAGGTGCTTTAATTTAGAGCTCTTGATCAGAAAAGGGAGGGCCTGCTGCTGGGGCTCAGTAGAGGGTTTGGGGATCAAGCCCACTGCTTACTGTAGAAGCAAACAGAATTCAGATATTGCCAAATCAGGCCCCACATCCCACCGTGAAGGCATTAGGTCTAGGCAGACTGCTGTGCATCAGACTGTGGTGGGTTTAAGGAGCTCTAGGCCTTCTCCTGCCCCATACTTGCTGCTAATCTCCTTGCAAGAGGCCAAGCTGCTCTTGCTTCTCCTGGGAAAGGAAGGTGGCTTGTCGGTAAGCAGAGTCTGCAAAGCAGGAGGTGGAGGATAATGGAAGGTTGTATTCTCCAACGAGCAAGTGCAGCTCCACCTCCTTTCAGTCTGGAACCCCAGTCAAACAAGGCTGGGAAGCATGGTCAGGTGATCTTCCCTGGTCACCTATCACAAAATTGCTGTCCTTTCTGGGCAGTGAACTTTTCTGTGGCAGGCCTTGGATTCCTTGTGAGGACCTCAAAGGAGGGTTCCAAATAGGGTAGGAAGTTTCTTCAGACTGGAAAGCCTTCGGCGTCCCCAGTCTGGGCCCTGGATCATGGCAGCATTCCTCCTGTGTGCTGGGGCAGTGTGTTTAGCAGGGAGTAGAATTTGGGTGCCACCGGTATGTTTTAACTTCCAGAGGCCCCAAAGAAGGCCCAGCTCCTGATCATGATTGATGGGGCAAGGGAGGTCACTTGATCAATAGACAAGAGCTGACCTCGTAGGATTTTCATGTCTTCTCCTAAAACTTTGGGAATCCGATGAGTCCCCCAGCAGATGGGAGAATCCCCTAGTCGACCTGAGACAAAATCCTCTGGTTCTTCCAAGTTCTCAGGATACAGTATTGGGAACTGTCCTTTAGTCTGGATCATGTGAAGTTGGGAGAGGAATTAGAGAGGCTTGTTGTTGGGGTATTGAGAGTTATGGTCTCTTGTTGGCAAACTCAGAGCTGTACTGTCATAGTTGTGTCATTATTTTGGAAAAAAAGATCAAAGCCTCAGGGAGCCACAGAAATATATTCCATCCTTAAACAGCTCTTTTTGTGAGACACCAAAAAATTGAGGGACACGGAAATATCCAGTCTAAATTCCATGTGTTTGTATATTTGGGAATATTTCTATGTAATGAAATTTTTGGACTAGATTGTTCCAATCCTTGCCCCTGTTCCCCACCACAACTGGCTTCTCCTCCAGGCCCTACGCAGAGGGTTTAGGGCTGCTTTTGTCTGGCCACGATGTATGAGGAGTGAAGCACACACTGTGAGTGGTAGTTGTGACCCATGGCACTCACCTTTGCGCCTATAATGACGTCCATCTCCTGCTGTTGGTGCTCCTGGGGTCTGGAAGCAGGGGATGGATTCAGAGGGGGTGAGCACAAGTGGGACTGGGTTGGAAACATTCCCCTTTCAGCCTCTCTGGGGGTGTTGAGGCTAGGTAAGAGCCATTATGGGACTCAAACCTTTGGAGCTCTTTAGCTCCTTGCCATTCAAACTGTATTCATGGACCATCATCATCATCATCATCATCATGTGGAAGCTTGTCAGGAATGCAGAAACTCAGGCCTCACCCCAGATCTATGGAATTTGAATCTGCATTTGAACAACATTCCCTGGTGATTGACAATCACATTAGAGTTTGAGAAGTACTGATCTAACATGACCTCGAAGAAAAAAAAATAGGGACAGTTTTCTTGCACTCTGTTTTCTCCTGTTGGTCCATTATTCAGTTTGTGGAAATATCGGTATGTCATGTTCAGTTGGATTTCCCTGCTTCAGCTTGCTGGGCTTCAGTCATGTCTTCCCCTTGTCCCTGCCCCTCATCTTTCCTGGATGAGAGTTCCTCCCTTTGACCTCTGTTTTCAAGGGGACTGTAAGATCTCAGCCCCATTACCATGTCCCCAGAGGATGGCTCTCTCGTCTCCATCTCCTCCCAGGACTTTGGGCTGACTTTGTGATGTTCTCTGAAGTGAGCACAGGAGAGTCACATACGTAGAAGTTCAGCCCATCCAGTTCAGCAATATTTATTGGCTTGGGTGAACTTGACTTCTTCACTGATATTTAATTTAACCATCTTGTGAATGTACCTCAAACTCTTCTAGATTGCTACATTATCTCTTCTTCAGGAACAAATTCCACCAAAGAAATATACAGAGAGTACCTGCGATGGCATAGTGTCTGAGGTCATTTTTGTAGGAGATGCAAAGATGACTATGGCTCCATGACCTTGAGTTTACAATTTAAAAAGGAGAATAAGACAGAACCTAGAGATGTGTAAAGTAAAGCAGAACATGACAAAAGCCATTAGGAGAAGTACCAAACACGTCTGTTGGAGATTCAGGGGACATCAAGCCCTGAATAATAATATTTTTGGGGGGGTGGTCTGTGATGGCTTTGTGGGGTGGCCAGAGTCTGCAAGCTGGGTAAGTATTCAACAGGGAATGACTGGCAGGATACAAACCAGACTGAAAGAACACCAGAGAAAAAAGGCAGAAGTGATGGGGTCACTTGGATAATAGTTACTGAAGAGCCTCAATGCCTGGCTTGGCGATTCTGTAGCTAATTTCAGTGAATAATGGGAAGCTCCTGAAGGTAGCTGAGTAGGGAAATGAGTCATAGCAGCTGTAATAACCAGTGTGGGGCTGGGGTAGATCAGCACAGTTAGCAGGCAGCTAAGCTGGACCACTCTGGAGAGGAGAAAAGACATCATAGAGAAAAAGAATCTTACCCTCATGCCTCAGTTTTGGTTGAAAATGGTCTGAATTTGGGCTTATGTATGTGTGTGTGTGTGTGTGTGTGTGTGTGTGTGTGTGTGTGTAAGAGAGAGTTAAAAATGGGAGAGAGAAAAGAGAGGAAGGGAACTGTGTGGGAGTGGACAATAGGCTAATAAGTTGATGACACATAGTGATGCGTTAGCCTTCATGGTACTTTGCAGGAGGCGGGGATGCGCTCATGATCTCAGAGCATTTCAGGTCTGTGTCCTCATGAAGCGCCCAGGGATAAGTACTGTTCTAAGGAGGACGTGAAGAGGCAGGGAGGCACATTTCTGAGCCTCCTCTCTAGAGCCTGTCTCATACTCCAACCCCCACGCTGACATCCACCGGCTGCAATTGTTCCGACACCTGGCAGCTGAGCGGTGCCTCCCATGTCTGAGATAATGTCCCGGAAGAACCACAGGTCGCTCATGGGACATGGGTCCCTCCTGTTTTTCAGTTTCCAGCGGGTTTTTTGGAGGCCAGTGGCATGAAATCCATCCTCAGTACTGGACCAAGTACCAGGTGTGGGAGTGGCTCCAGCACCTCCTGGACACCAACCAGCTGGACGCCAGCTGCATCCCTTTCCAGGAGTTCGATGTCAATGGCGAGCACCTCTGCAGCATGAGTCTGCAGGAGTTCACACGGGCGGCGGGGACGGCGGGTCAGCTTCTCTACAGCAACCTGCAGCATCTCAAGTGGAATGGTGATTATTTCTCTCTACCCTGCTGGGAGGTTCCTTGTCTGGGACTTCCAAGGGGGGGGGGTCTCACCTCCAAATTACTGTTTCCCGAGGGAGGGAAGGAGAGAGGAGGCGAGAGAACAGGCACGAGTCTGGGGTTCCAGGCGTGTCCAATCCTACAGGAACCCAAGGTAATTGCATTTCTCCTTCTGGTTAATTTTTAAGGAGACAAAGGCTCGCTGGGTATTCACAGAAGACTTGCTCTCAGAAAACCTTTTCTTCTCCCCTCTCCACCCCCGCAAACATGTTGGGATAGCCTAACTCCCGATCACTTGCTTATTAAGATCAGCATGGGTCCTTTTTCTTTTCTTTAAACTTCTAGACCGAGGTTCTTAAGATGGGCCCTACACGTGGCGTGGTAAGAAGTGATGGAGAATTAATTAGGTCTATGTTTGTTTTGGGGAAGAGAAGGCTCCCAATATTTCAACAGATTCTTGAGAAGTCAAGAACTCAAAAAGAGAGAGAGAGAGAAAGGGTTAGAACTAATGGTCTGGACACGTGTGGGATGTTTCTGCAGTGATTTCTGGAATTAGTGCTGCCCTAGGGCCCCGAATGTGTCTCTCTTGAGGCCTCACCTAGAGCAGAGGCAAGCTCTCCATCGGTGAGTCTCTTCACGCACGTTCCCTCCTGGCTTCTAAGACACGATAGGGCAAACAACCTGGCTTGCAGAATGTCTTTGACACTGACCTAAGGTTCTCCTGACAATGCTGGTAAAAAAAGTTCTTCTGGGAGCTGCGGGCATCTTGGGAGACAGTAATATTACATAGGGATAGTGAGCTGGCCTGTCCACGTCAGAATGGGCATGTCTGTCTCAGCAGAACCAGTGTTTGGGCAGGTGGCTGGAGCTTCGGGAAGCAGGAGGTCCTGGTCTATGAACCAGATTCAGACCCTGACAGCTGCATCAACGCTGAGGAGGACCCAGGGTCTGGCCTGAAGCTGGCGGCTGGGGTGGCCATTTTGGATGACCTCATTCAGCTCCCAGGCACTCCCCTCTTCCCATCCGCCTCACAGAGATGGTTGCTCATTTTTCTTTACTAGAACCAAACCAAACAAAGCTCTATAAATAACCCCCAGGAGTCTTCAGAAGGAGCAGACTTACACTTGAAGATGTAAATATATTTACCTCCCTACCTGCAATTAGATCCACTCCTTTAAAGCTTTGCTCTGATTGAAGCCTGAGGCAGAAAGGCTTGGGAGGCAGAGAGCAAAGGGGTGGTGGCCATCTTTGACCTTCCGTCTTTGACCTTTTGTAACTTCTTTGGCCCTAATGCATGCTGTCGGTGACTCTGAGTGCCTAATGACCAGATTTCTCTCCTTTGTTTCATTGTTTGCCTTTTTGTAGACGTTCTATTAGCTTATATTCACTGAGTGTTTATTTATACTGGACACTGTAAGTAAATTGATTCATTTAATGACCTTATGAAAAAATAAACATGTACCCATTTTACAGATGGGAAACCTGAAGGTCAGAGAGGTTAAAGGTACGACCTCTGCTCCTGAGATATTTATAACCTGGCTGGGGAGGAAAAACATACTAAACGCATTCATATGTGTATGTGTGTATATATGCTTTTATATTTGATATATAAATATCATATATATATGTGTATATATATACACACACACACATATATATATAATCAAGAGAGGAGTTGCAAGGCATAAAAAAAGAGGAGAATTATTCCATTTATCTGGATGTATCTCAGATTGGATCTAATCAAAATGGGTCTGATTACATTTAAGATCAAAGAAGAATCAAACTGGTGAAAATGGTTTCTCCGGGATTTTCGTTTTCGTCCTATATCCTAAGTCAGTAAGGGAAAGCAGTTTAGAGGCCATTGACTGACTTTATCTGGTTTAATCCCCTCCATTTACAGACGAGTTAACCAAGAGCTGGAAAGGCCAGGCATCAGTGGGAAAACTGGCCTTCTGACTTCTTAAGTTCTATTTCCACCATCCTGGGATGGCTTCCCTCTATAAGGCCAAACCATTGCATTGGATGTAGATGCCCCAGCTCCTGCTTTCCCGGGCCAGGGACTCCAGGCCCCAGTTTGTAGACACTGAGAGGGAAGCCCCCTGGCCTAAACACTCAGAGGTGGACAGACGGCAGGATGGGCAGAAGCTCTCCCTAGAAGTCAGCTCCGTCCTGGTTGAAGCTTTCAGGACTTGTTTAAGTTCTGGCTCCATGTGGGCTGGCTCTGACTTCCCCAATCTGTCCTCCACAGGCCAGTGCAGCAGCGACCTGTTCCAGTCCACACACAATGTCATTGTCAAGACAGAACAAACTGGTGAGGAGCAGCAGAAAAAGGGAGCCAACTTGGGAGTCCAAGCCCGGGGGAGGACAATTGGGAGGGCGTCAGGAGAGTGTGGGAGCAGGACGAATCCAGTGCTCTGGCACGAAGCCAAGGGACGCCTCTTCCCTGGCTGTCTCCAATGGACCACCCCACCGTGAGTCTTGTTCCTTGCCTTGGGGACCAGGGACTGCCAACTATTTCCAATCTAGATTGAAGCTGTCCACACTTCTGTGCCTCTCGCTGCTGGTTAGGGCATCATCCAGGCTCAGGTCCAGGAGCTGGGGAAAATGCAGAGTCTGGGTGGGCCTCCTTCTCACACGAAGAGAGTCAGGGCCTTGGGCTGGGCCAAGTTAGGAGAAGCAAGGGGAGAGAAGAGAAAGGTTCAGTGTCTCCTCCCTGCTCGTCCCTCAGGGGGAGTGCATTTCACAAAAAGGAGGAAGCTACAGACTCGCTGTTGTAGTTATTGTAGCTTCTGGAGGGCTTGGGGGACATCCAAAAGCAGCTGTGGAACCCACTCCCTGCCTCAAGTGCACTTTTAGACAAATGACACTATTCTGGGCTCTGAGTAGGGTCTGCAGTCTCATAGGATCTACGTTTATTTTTTGTTCTCCTTCCCTGGTCCAATGAGTCCTCCTTTCTCTGTCCCAAATCTTTCTCCTGGGGACCCGGTGGACTTGTGCGGTGGGGCGGGGGGGGGGGCGGGAGGCAGGCAGTAACTGCCTGGAGAAATGTACCCCAGGGTCTCACACCCATCAGAGCTCCTTGTATATTGACCTTTGGCCTATGACCTCTCAGTCCAGGGAGAGCTATGCAAGTCCCCCAGAGTCCCCTGGCCTTGAGAAAACCAGGCAGCCAACGCTGCTCCAGGGTCACTCCCCACATCCACAGCAGTGAGATTGTGAGCCACGTGGGATGGCCGAGGTTGCCACGGGCCTCCCTGAGGCTTGCGTGCCAGTCACCAAGGACAGAATTTGACCCAGGGTGATTTGTGAGTTGCTAGGGGCTGAAATTGGCCCCATGCAGTTATTTACTCTTTTATAAGGGGCTAGTCACCATTATTAAAGAAAAAGCAATAGCTGCTAAGCATGTTAACTCGGTCTTCCTAGCCTTGCCCTTCCCTCCAACCCCACAGAGGCCAGGGGTTGCCCGGATGGGCCTGTGTCTCTGGGCCTGACTGCCCTAGAGGCAGACACAGGACTTGGCCCAGAGGCTGGGGCTCCACCCCCACTCCCACCAGGACCTGACAAATAGCCCCACTGGAGGAGCCAGCTGGTATTGGAGAGGGCCCAAATAACTCGGTAATTCCTCCTTGACCATCCAGACATTCTCGTGTTGCCAGTTCCGAAAAGCTGAGCCAAGGGGTGGAGAAGTAGGTCCACCCTAGGAGGAGGGGAGAAGAGGCTCTTAGAGGGGCCAACACCCCCCAAACCTTTTTGGTTCAGTTTGTTTTCAGAGACAACAACAGGTGTATGAGGTGACCCAACGAGGAGAGAGGGTGTAACCCCAAGAGATTGGGCTTGGGGTGCCCAAACACGTAGCTATTAGTTAAAATACCAGCTAAATCCCTATGTCGCAAACAGGAGGACTTAGCCAGTGAGTCAGGTTTTATACTATTTATGCTATAAAAACAAAATGAAACTCGGCCATTGGCTTACCTCGCTGACCCTGAAATTCAGAACGCAGACAGGGGGGGAGCTGAGGGCAGCCTCCATCTGTGAGGAGGGGGAAAGGCAGGAAGTTCCCGGTGGGGACGAGGTGAGAGCTCCTGCCAGGTCTCACAGCTCTTGGCCGGGAAAGAAAATGCTTCTGTTGGAGGTCAGCCCAGACGTGGGGGTTGTGTAGGAGTGGGGCTTTGTTTGGGGTAGGTGGACGGCAGTTTCCTCTGAATCTGACATCCGAAGAGTCAGACATGCTTACCCAGCCCGCTGCAGGGGTGGGGTGGGGGGCAGAGGGAGCGCACTTCTTCTCAGAGATGAGGCAATGGGACCTCACTCTGAAAAGTTGTTTGCTTGATTTGGTGACACTCTCTTCTCCTTCTCCTCTGTTTTATTTTGAGAATTTTGTGTCACCCCTTACATTAATTGGAGAAATCCTGAAGGGAGGGGGCTGTCACCCAACTGGAAGGGGAGCTTCTGGAATTTTAGCCATGAAGACACCGTGATAAAGAATGACTAGACTTTCCTGAAAGAAACATTAATTCTCCCGGGAAGATATTTTTAGGAAACGAGACTCATTAATTAGGAATTATTTGTCCTTAACAATTTCTTTTTCCAATGTAAAAATATTCTGGTGATTATACAGTAGCATGCAAGACGATGCCAGGCTCCTGAGCCCACCCCCTGCTATGGGAATATTCCCAGAAAGCCAAAGCATGGGCCTAGGACAGGGTCTCACTATAGTATTCCCTCACTGCCCTAAAGAGGAAGCAGGTGTAGAACACACAGAGTTGGGGCCATAACAAAGCCCATTTCCGTTAGGACGCTGGAAGAAAAAGGAGTTAACATTCTTATAAAGTAGCATGTGGTAGAAGTCCAATCTTATCCTTTCTCTCTGAGGACCACCCACGAGGCCCAGTACCTCTCTGATGGGCAGTGAGTTAGAAAGGGCAAACTCATCACCCAGGGAAAGATGATTGCTGACCATCCCCATTTTCTGTCTTTTGTAGACCCTTCCATCATGAACACATGGAAAGAAGAAAACTATTTATATGGCACCAACTATGGTAGCACAGTAGGTAACTAACTCCCCAACACTTACGGGCCTTTGACATTCTGCTTATTCTGTCTTCTAACAGCCACAAAGTTATGTTGTAAGGAAGGGGCTCTTAATGTCATTTATCATTTCATTGCTGCAGATCTGTTGGACAGCAAGACGTTCTGTCGGGCCCAGATCTCCATGACAAGCACGGGTCACCTTCCTGTCGGTAAGTTGTCCTGATATCGGGGCTGAGGGTGCCTCCTGCAAGTGCTTACTGAGAATTAATGAGAATTACAACACCCTGCGTTTCTACTTTGCTGGAGTCTTTCTTGTTGAAAGACTGGGAAAGGAAGGGAGTTACTCTTTTTAAAAGGTCTGCTTTTGAGCTAGTATTTGTACATTGAAAATGACCAGCAAGGAAGCCTCTGGGAAAACTGTTGGTCTCTTGGGAAACCAAGTCACTCTCTTGTGACAACAAAAACTCCTTTCAGCAGAAGCTTGCTTTTAGGAAATTATCTGATAAAACTGTTTTGACTTGGGTATACTTATGGGGGAAGAAGCTGTATTTAATTTTCAACAAACTACGTCTGACTTTAGGGAAAGAATATCTAAAAGTGACCTTCAGAGGTCAGTGAACCTGCAGTGATGATCTCTGGGTAGTGGGGTAGCTGTCGGAAATTTCTAGAACCCTGGCCATCACAGATCAGCTTTTAAGCCTGACCCTGATGGCTCATTGGGACTCTCTGATTAGTCAGACCACCTGTACTGGATGAATTATGCTCACGTTAGTTGTGTTCGGTTAAAATTGGATGCAACCGGAGGGGAGGCTATCCTTGACTCCAAGTCAAGGTTCCCCTGAGAGGGGTGGTCCACTGGGAGTCCAGAGAGGGGCTTTCAGATGATAATTTCCCCTCCCCTCACAAAGAGGCATTTTGGCACGTGTCCTGTGAGCGTGAGTGCACTGGGGGGGTGAAGAGAGGGTTTCGACCTGGGTGAGAATTTGTAAAACTGCTTGGGTCTATGAAATTTGGAGCTTAGACTTGTCATGAGGCAATTGCTCTTTTCCTGGAATTGAAGTTGGGGCATCTTCAGAATTGGGATTTAAATGTGTGCTTGTGAAAGAACTTGGAATCACACAGCTTCTCCTCCCCCAAAACCTCCCCTTGTTTTTTATTTTGTTCAGTGTGTTTTTAAGAACCGAAATAATGAGGTTTGAGGTTTTGTTCGGGTCAAACCCCTTGAATGAAGCAGGGCTGGTAGCCAGTGTCAGTGCTTCTGGAATTGAGGTTAAGAATGGAGGCCAATTCATTTCTTGACTTCCCCCTCCCCCAATGGGCACAGCATTATGTGTCACTCTCAGTATTTGTTCAGCTTAGGAAACAGATCAGATACTGGAAAGGCTCTGCAGTGGGTTTGCCCTTCTGGGGGAACTGAGCCAATCAGGGGAACATTTCTGTAGCAATCATTGCCACCCAGTCAAGACCGAGGGTTTCAGAGCCGAGGAAACCACACGGTCACACTCTGACTTCCTCACACCTTGTAAGGTGATGCCTCCCATGTTCTTCCAGTTGGGTCTCTGGATTATGGCAGAAGATTGCAGCTGAGAATAAACTAGCACCCATCACTTCCTGAGCCTCGGGGGTCCTGAAGCACCTGGAAAACATAAAAGCCATTGTCCCAGCTCTCCTGCCCTCACAGCCTGGCTGCCCTTCTCTCTTCTGTATCCTGACTTACCTTCTAGAATCTCACAATCCATAGGGGCCAGTTCTGCTTTCATATTTGCAGCAATAGGGAACTCACTGTCCCCTTATTCCATTTTTGAATAATTCTTAAAACGGGCTTTACAGATCTGCACTCCTTTACCTCCCTTGATCCTAGATTCCTTTGTCGCCCATTCTGATCCTTTGCTTGGAACACGGTGAAGCAATCCAGGACCTCTACCGGAATTATTACTGATAGAATCCACTCAGCATCTGGGACTGGCAGCTTCTCTGGAGTAATTAACTATCCCCCAGCCTTCCAGAGGGACAGTTAATTACAGCCTTGCCTGGGTCCATTCCTTCCGGAGAGGTTTAATCTCTACTGGATGGGACCAGAACACCACCCCCCTAAAAAAGGACCTTCGTCATTTATCCGAGTCTTTAGATTTCAAGTTCCCATGAAACTGAGTGCAGTTAAATGTCTTTCTATGTTTTAATGCAAGTTACAAGCCAAGCGAAGGCGAGGCTCCACATAAACTGATGCCCTCTGTGATAAACCCAGGTGGGGAAGCGGGCTTTGTTTTGATTCCTCTGTCATCTGCCCATTTCACAAAGTGGCTGCTGCGAGTGTTCCTGATCTGCCCGATAGTCCTCGAGCCAGTCACGCCAACTCGGGCCTGATGTGTTTATTCACTGACTTGTCAAGCCTAGAGCTAGGGTGGCATGGTCTATTATAACACTGATATTTGTATATCCCGTAAAGAAATGGCTCACAGCTGAATCACATGCAAATGCTTCTAATCTTCGCTTCTTGCGAAGCAGCTTAGCTGAAGTCACGCTCTGGAACTTGCGTCATAAACCTGTGGCTCAGTGCTCCCCTTGCCCAGACTGGACCTTGGCCTGAGGTGCCTGGGAGCAGAGCGAGAGAAAGCCGAGCCGGACGACTTCCCCAGAGCGAGCCATTATTTTACAAGAATGAATCACTTAACCACATGGCTAACTTCAAAGGTTTTGACTTTTATTTTAGGGTGAGGGGAAGACACAAGGGGAGAGGCCATCATATTAAAGTGAGGTTTCAGATCAAAAGACTTTAGTGCGAAGGCAGGTCCGTGGTTCCACAGCTTGCCCACACACACTGGGGACGGGAAGAGGAGGCTGGAAGATATTCGAGTTTTCTTTTGCCTTTGGCTGCATATTCCTTCATATTATGATGGAAACATTTTTATTGGGGGATTTATTTTGTTCTCTGTTTTTGGTTTTTCTTTGAAGCTGGATGGAAGTCCAGGCTGGGTAAAGGGCTGACATCTCACAGAGGACATTCCCTCATGGTCTGTCTGGTCTGGGGTCTTTAAGTCTATAGAGTCCATGGACTCATCAAGTGAGCCTAAACCCCTGAAGCTGTTTACAAATTCTCATGAGTGTACACATACGTGCATGTTTCTGGGGAGAGGGTCCAAGGTTTCCGTCTTATTCACAAAGGTAGCTTAGCCCCCAAAGTAACTAATTCTATATCAGCTCGGAACCCTTAAACGGTGATGGAGGCCAATAAGCCGAGAAACCCGTGGGTTTTTCTGAACTCAACCCTGGCTCTGAAATAATGGCCCTGCATCCCTCCTGGATGCCATTGGAAAATGAGCTTTGCTTGTGGCCTACTGGGTAAATGCCACTCTTTGTCTGCAGAACAACGCGGCCCTGTCAGAGTGATGTATCACTTGGAAACCGGGGTGAGTGCCAGACCTGTCGCAATATTGTCACATCCTGATGGGATGTTGCAACCTCACCCTGAAACCTACAAGGTGGGAGAGTGGAGTCTCCTTGCATTTCCTGCGAATTTGCCCTTCCAGATTTCAGAGAAACCCCAGTCAGGTGCAGGCCCTCCTGCTGACAATACCAAGGGAGATTCTTGGCCCGAAGAAGAGGTTTCTCAGCTAACCAGAGCTTATGAAATCCCTGTCCTCCTTCTACCTTGGCTCGTGGAGAAACCACCGGGAATGCTGAGTCGTGACGAGCTGGGTGCTCTTATAGGTGACAGTGTATGTGTCCACGCATGCTGGGAAATCCAGAATCGTTGAGCTGGAATTACTTTTTCCCACTAACTTGAGCATTAGAGACCTGAGCCTGATTCTTGGCAGGGAAGACTTCTGTGAAATCTCTTATGTGTCGTTGTCTCTAGAATTGGCACCGAGTGGTGGTTGTGACTGAAGCCTCTGGATTCAAATTGTGTGTGTTCACATCGTGGCTCCACTTTCAGGCTGTGTGACTTCAGACAAGTCACCTGAACTCTCTGTGTCTCAGCTCCTGCACAGATCTTTGGATCATCTAGTAGCCACCTCAGAAGGTTGTTGAGTAAAGTGAATAGGCCATTCATGCATAAAGCAGAGCACAGTGCATGGTACATAGTAAGTGCTCAATAAACAGTATTAACCAGTTTGTTTAGGAGCTAATGGCTATTCTAACTTTTTTGAATCATGAACCACTCTTGACAATGGAAATGAATGCCTTGGGTGCTCCCCATTTGCATGCAGTTTCAGTCCATCCGTAATGTCCTTGAAGGCCACACAGGGATCGGTGGGTGAACCCTAGCTTAGGAAGCCCGGATGTACTGTGCACTGAGAAATGCATCTTACTGGCCCAGTTTCTTAACAGGATTGGCTTGCATTTAGAGACTACTCTGTATTCAGATTGCTGGGTTACTGATTGAGAGATTTTTTGGTAAGTTCTGCCTGGTCTTCCTGACACCTGAAGCGCCCATTCACACACACACACACACGCGCACACACACACACACACGTGCGCGCGCACTGCTAGACCATTTATTTTTCTTTTTAAGAAGTTTCATTTCACCAGATCTGCCTCTGTCATCTTGTCTTTGGTGATACTCACAAGGGTTACCATAATGAGTCATTTGTTAAACTAATCTGTGTTTCTATAGTCCCCTGGTGGCCCTCTGTACTGAGCGCAGGCCAGTCAATGGCCCCTTTGTCAGACTGATTAAAATGTAACTTTGCTTGCCAAAAAAGGGCACTCCTCTGGCTTAAAAGCCATTTTTCTTTGTTATAAGTGTTTACATTTTGTATTATGTAAAAAGAAAACCCACACACATGCACACACACACACCTTCTTTCAGTGACCTATTTCCTTCAATGGCTTCCTATCTCTCTCAGAATAAAAGCTAAAATCCAAAAAGAGTCCCATGAAGCCTTACTGATCTCAACCTCTGCCTCTTGTTCACAGTCACGCTGGCTTCCTTCTATTCTGTGAATGTACCAAACACATCCTGACCTCAGGGCCTTTGCATTTACTATTCTTATTCATAGATGGTTCTTCTGCAAGCTCTCTGCATGGCTGGCTGTCTCCCTCACATCCTCTGGTCCCCTTCTCTGAGAGGTCTTCTGTGACCGCCTTATATTTAATTGCAAATTATTCCCACCTTCACATTTCTATCCCCATTTCTTACCCTGCAAGATTTTTCTTCATAGTATTTCTCATCTCTGTTTTATTTTGCTCATATACCACACACACAAACAGTGCCAGGCATGTAATAGGTGCTCAATAAATACTGGTTAAATGAGTGGATGAATGAATGGCAATGATGACTGTAGGAAATGGGTAAATTAAGCAGCTCTCATTGTTCCTTTTAGCAGAGTCACCTGAGATGAAAAAAGAGCAAGACCACCCTGCAAAGTCCCACACCAAAAAGCACAGTAAGTTGCCTGGCTTTCAGATGGCTGTTGTCCCTTCCCTTCAGGGCGGGTGTAACTGGAGGCCACTAGGTTTTAGACAAATATTGCCTCTGCCTGTCACCTCCACTTCTTTACCTCAGCCTGTTTAGGGTGAGACAGTGGGGGCATCACTTGCTGGCAAAGTAAGCCCCTCTGCAGTTTCTCAAAGTGGAGATCCACTGGAATTTCCTCTTTGTGCTGTGCTGTTTGTTCTAAAATTGAGATACCCAGTGAATGAGACCTGATAGGCACGAGGTTAGCAATTTCCCTCTCTCCAGAAAAATGGATGAGAAAAGAAGATGGGAAGTAAAAACGGAGATGTATTCTTTTTTTCTTTTGTTGGCTGTTGGCTTTCCTACCTTTGTCGAGTGATTGTTCCAAGAAAGGACTGTTTACTTTTAATATTCAACAGTGCTCCTTGGAAGTTGTCTTTCCCCCAGTAATAAGACTTTTTGAAAATATAGGAACTCTCAGAGACATGGAGGGGAGAGCTCAGAAAGAAATCATTTGGACATTGTTACATGTCGTTCTGCAGAATTGAACGAACATAGCACAGTAAGTGGTGAGGAGGTGTGGTGTAGCGCAGGTCTTGTGGGGGTCAAGTAGGATTTGGTTGCTAATCTTATTACAGTAGTTGCTTCATTGTCAAATTGGCCCCCTCAACTCCTACCAGACCCTGACCCAATACATTCTAGGAGTTAAAGTTCTAGAGCCCTGTTGATGTGCATTTGACTGAACCACAGTCGCTGGGTGAGAGTGCTATACTCGGGCTGAGGTTCTAGACAAAAGTGGTTGAAATTTGCTCTTCGGGGAAATGACAGATGACAAGGAATCCTGAGCAATTCATCAATAGTAATTAAAAGAGATTCCCCCTTGGGGCGCCTGGGTGGCTCAGTTGGTTAAGCGACTGCCTTCGGCTCAGGTCATGATCCTGGAGTCCCGGGATCGAGTCCCACATCAGGCTCCCTGCTCATCAGGGAGTCTGCTTCTCCCTCTGACCCTCCTCCCTCTCATGCTCTCTGTTTCTCATTCTCTCTCTCACAAATAAATAAAATCTTAAAAAAATTTTAAAAGAGATTCCCCCTGGCATAGGAGGTCTAAGACTTATTCCTTGGTCTTAGCTTTACCACTAGCTAATTGGGTGATCTTGGTCAAGTCACTTGAATTCTCTGTGTCTCAGTTTCCTGATATATAAACTGAAAAATTGTGCTAGTTCATTCTCAAATGCCTTTTTTTTAAAGATAAAATATTTGGTGATTCTGTGATCTGACTGTGCTGGTGGATAGGGGAAAATTGAGTATGTCCTCCCTGATGGACGATGTTGCAACTCTATGCTTCCTCTCCTCCTTCTTGGCTGTGACTTAGGCCACTGATAAACTCCTTTTCCAACTTGTCCTCAGATCCACGAGGGACTCACTTATGGGAATTCATTCGTGATATCCTCCTGAACCCAGACAAGAACCCAGGGTTAATCAAGTGGGAAGACCGATCTGAGGGCATCTTCAGGTTCTTGAAATCAGAGGCTGTGGCCCAGCTATGGGGCAAAAAGAAGAACAACAGCAGCATGACCTATGAAAAACTCAGCCGAGCGATGAGGTGAGGAGTTTCCAGTCCTGACCATGACCACTTAATTCCCTGGCAGTCTTGGTCTGACTGGCCACCTTATGCAATGTCCTTTGTTACAGATATTACTACAAAAGAGAAATTCTGGAACGTGTAGACGGACGAAGGCTGGTATATAAATTTGGGAAGAACGCACGTGGATGGCGAGAAAATGAAAACTGAACCTGCCAACACTTTGAACACAAACCCAAACATTCCCCAAATGATAGCAAGCCAAGAGCTCCTGGACATAAGTATTCCAAAGACTACTTTTCTCTGATATTTATGTACCTTGAGGGGGAAAAACATCCACTTCTAATCGGAAGAAGGAACACTACAGTTGATAAAATTATTTTGTTACTTTGAAGTATGTCCTATATGGGGAACAAACGTACACAGTTTTCTGTGAAATATGATGCTGTATGTGGTCGTGATTTGTTTTTGCCGCTATTGTGAAGTTCCTTTCCACTGCAAGAAGAGCAGGATTTGTAGCCTTGTGCTTCTTGCTAAGAGAAAGAAAAAAAATTAGAGGGCATTAAATGTTTTTATATGCAAAATGATTAGGAGAAGGTGATGTGTCCTCTGCACATGAGCATCCACGTGGCCTCATCAGGAGAGGCGGGTGGGGTTGCTAGGATGAACTCCAAGGTCTCAGGTTGACAGGATGAACCCAAGGATGCTGGGAAGTTTAACTTGACCTTTAGGAGCCAGTGAGTGGAGCATGAAGACTTCCAAAATCCAAGTGGACTATAATCACTGAGTAATCACATGACTTGCAATGCTTAAATCAGCAAGAATAATGGTGAAGGCTTTCTACTCATTCAAGAATGATTTACCTGATGCCAACGCTGTCTCTCTCCCACCCTCTTCGATGACTGGGGAAAAAATCTTCAAATGCCATCTCTGCTCACTTCTAGGTATTTAAGAGAGGCTCTAACCTTGCTTGTTTTTAATCCCAATTGTTCGAAAATAAATGGGAAAAAGGAGGTGGTGATGAGTTTGCTTTTGTATTCCTATAGCCCATCAATTCTCGATTAGCAAAATGGACATTTTGGGCTGAGTAATTCTTTGTTGTGCATTATTTGGCTGTCTTGTGCATTGTGGGATGTTTAGCAGTATCTGTGACCTTTACCCACTGGAGGCCAGTTGCACTCTTATCCCTAAAGTTGTGACATTTTCAGACATTGCCAGATTTCCCTTGAGGGGCAAAATTGTCCTTGATTGAGAACCACTGATGTAGTCTGCCGAGATGAAGATGGTGATTTACTCTCAGAACAAAAATATGCATAGATCTTTCATTCCCTAGAGTGAAGTAAAAGCAAGACTCCAAAGTCAACCAATTTTTAAGTTCTAAAATATTAGGGACAATGGGAATATTAGAAATGGGAAATCTAGAGGTTCCAAACCCCAGATGAGAGCCAAAGTCAGATAAATTAAACACAGTAATAGCAAGAATTATAATAGAAGACATTTCACTAGAATGACAAAGCAGAGTAAAAATTACATTGCAAAAGGAAATGCTGAGAGAAGAATTGGGTGGGGGGAGTGGAGAGAGAGAGAGAGAGAGAGATCCAGGGAAAATCTTTCCTCTTTTGGATAATCTCTTTCCCGTCTTATCTGGACTCCTCCCAAAGTGAATGGTGTGTTGCCTAGATTTGTGTCTACAGGATTTTTTTTTTTTTTTTTTAAAGACAGAGAAAAGAAAGGTAGATGGAAGAGAAACAGAAAGCCCAGCTCAGGAGCTACGGTCAGTAAGACGTTGGGGATTTCTTCAGTGGAATTGTTCTGGGGTGTTCTGGTGTCACTGGGGCCTGAAGCCTGGGAGGAGCATGAGCCTGTAGACACTTTGAAAATGGGTTAGAACACCTAGATCCCTTTTGCACCTTTTCTTTCTGGCTCCCCATGTCCTTGGCTTTCTCCTCCCTTTTGCCTCTCTATCTGGAGCCATAATATTGGAAGGGAGACAGCTAATCTCATCAACGAATGGAGCACCTACCACTGTGTCTTACCCAACGAAGGTGAGCAATTCATAGTCAGAGGTTGCAAAGTATTTGTAATGTATTCAGAAGGTTGGAAGTAAGAATTAAGAATTTGTCCTGATTATAATGAGAGCCATTATGGATGGTAACCTTGGAATGGCAGCTTAGTGAGATGATCTTCTGAAGGTACAACCAAGTCCATTTGTATTTCTGCCTGGCTTGGTCACCTCCACAGAGGTGTTATTTGGTGTTGTCAAGTAACAGTTACTGAGGGAACTGAGAGAAATAACAATGAGCAACACAGACCTAAAGCATGCTGCATAAAAAGACACACCTTGCTTTCCCAGCATTTTACTATGTTTCACTCAGAACAAATTAAACATCCAAATATCTGAATTGGTGTAAACGCATGAATGTTTGTGTGTCTGTGAGCATCTGAATCGTGTGGAGTTATTAGGGACGTCTGCTAATTCGCTCTCTGCTCTTTCTTCCCTGGCTTTGCCTGTTCATCACCCAGGGGGGCTAGATCCTTCCCTGAGCTCACCCTTCTTAAACCTGCAAGTTTCTCACATTCCTCCAATTTGGCCTTGGCTCTTTCTGCACCCTCCCCATCGATGAGCAATTTCTACTAGGTAGTAAGTAAATCTGGGGAGTACCGATTGGAACAGTTCTGCAGATAATTAACAGATTGTGCTATTTGTTGAAAGTGACGGTTTCTTGGCACCCAGTTCCTGCTTAAATAGGCTGGAGTATTAAGTTCTCAGCATATCTCTCTATTGTCTTGGCTTGAGTTGATGCATTTTCTATGTGCTGTTCGTGACTTGGAGAACTCAAGGTAATTGAGCCATGCCAACTTGGGGTGTGAACAGAATACTTCCCACCACAGTGTTGCAAGGGAGAGCAAAATCCCAGAGATAAGCCAGCATCAGGTGAAGCGTCCCCCCTGCCCCCCGCCCCGCCCCACCCAGTCTCTTGGGGACTCACAGCTTCTCACTCAAGAAGCTTATCTGTGTTGGATGCTCACAATGTCCCTAAACCTGGTCTCCTTGAGCTCTCAAGGCTTAGGCTCTAATTTGCCATTTTCATGGGAATCTGAGGCAGGAAATGTGTTGCTAAGACTTCACCAGATGCACATAATCTGAGTCTCCTGGATATGTGACTTGATGAAATTTGAGCAAGGTCCTGGATCCCAGAGACATACATCCACAGCTTCTTGAACTTGCCTTCTGAACAGGGCAGACCCACGTGATGAGTTTTCCTTTGAACATGCTGGTCCTTCCTCAAAGTTCTTGCCTTGCTAGACTGTAAGCTCTTGGAGGGCAGGGACTATATCTTATCCATATTGTTTCCCAGCACCTAGCATGGGCTAGGTCCTTGATAAATATGTGTTGACTTAATGAATGAATGTCTTCTGGAAGACTTCTCCATATCCATAATCGGGATGTGAATCATTTCTTCACCAGAATAAGAGCACAATGGCCAAAACTTCAAGAACATATTATGGGTTAGATGAACATTCTACTGCGAGACTTTTTACTTTGCCTTCCTACTTGTCCTAAAATGAAACCAAACAGACAGGTTGTTTGGTTCCACAAGTCAAGATATGTTGGATGAGAATTCTGTTGCCTTATTAGGAGCTGTGAGACTTATCTGGTACGAGAAGCCAGTAATGGACCTTTAAACTGTTTCAACCAATGAAGATTATGAATGTGTTTATATGATGTACATTGCTATTTAAGTGTAAAGCAGTTCTAAGTTTTAGTATGTGGGCGTTGGTTTATATATATATTTTTGTCTTTTTGAAAAAAGGGATCTTTTGATAAGGTTAGTCATGCATGTTAGATCTTAATTTTGCAAGTGTGTTGTCTTTCAAATCTATAAAATAGAGGAAAAGGTAAAATAGTAAGAGGGAAAGGCAATTATCTTATTCTTTTATTGTTAAAAAAAGCATTTTTTTCATGGAGCCATCTATGTGAGGAGCTTCTTTAATTCTACAGAATGTAAGAGATGTTCCACATGACCCTATTGCATGGATACATGCGGTGTGAAAGAAGGAACAGCACAGCAATCACAATATCAGAGCTGAATTAACTTCAGCATTGGTTCTCAGGATGCCTTTTCTGGAATAGGAGATAGAGCACTTAATAAAAACCCATCAAGACTGTGCCTTATGAACCACTGAAATGTATAAGCCCTCACAAGTTTAGCTTAATTGGGATTAATCTTTCTGTAGCAATCTGCATAATTCTTGCTTTTCTCCCCATTTGGCTTCTGGGTTGACAATTTGTGGGAAACAATCCTACTGCCGCTATTTTTTTTTTTTAAATCAGAAATCTTGCCCTTTAAACTATGTGAAATTCAAACTGAGTATTTTTATTTTATGAAAGAATTATATTTTTCAAAGTATGGGTTTTTTGTTGTTGTTGTTGTTTGATGGGTCCCAGAAAACACTAATAAAAACCAGAGACCAGCCTGTAATTGTATGTTTCATGCTTCAACAAACTACCCAAAACTGGGCTCAGAGGAAATGTGGTTGGTCTACAGCAACAAAATGCATGCAATTCTTGCATAAAATTATTCCATAAGCATTTATTGAACATCTATCATGTGCCAGGCACTTTCCTAGACACTAAACTATGGTAGAAAAATGAAAGAGATAAAAAAAAAACCCTCTACTCTCATGAAGTTCATATTTCATTGGATGGAAACAGACAAAAAAACAAAAACTAACAAGCAAATATCAGATATATAGTAAGGAAATATGGAGCAAAGAGGAGTGGAGAGTGCTGGGGTGTGTAGGGACGTATGCAAATTTCACCAGGGATAAGGAGGAAACATTTCAGCGAAGACCCGAAAGATGTAAGGAAAGGAGCCATGCAGATAAGAGGGAATGATACCTTACTGAAGGGACCAGCAAGTGCAAAGGTCCTGAGGTTCCTGACACGTGTTCCTGACATGTCCAAGGAGCAGTGAGGAAGTCTATTTACCAGAGCAGAATAAGCAATAGTGGGAAATGATGTAAACGAGGCGCTAGATGACATAGAACACGGAGAACATTATGAAGGCTCCAGGTTTTCTTTTGAGTGAGGTGGGGAGCCACAGAGAAGTGACACGCTCTCACTTCTGCTTTAAAACAACCCCTCTGGCTGTTGTGTTGAGAATGAATTGCAGGGAGACATTCAATGCCAAACAAACATTCTTACTGAAGGATGAATAAAAGGAGGAAGAAAAGCTCACACTCACATCCCGGCTTCCCATATGATACTTAGCAAATATTTCAAGGCAGTAAGTGAGCTCTACCTGTTCATAACATATTTCTCCTGGGGCCCAGAAAGTCTCAGTCAGTTCTTAACTTCATAACCAATAATATGAAAATAATAATAGGTGAGCATTTGAGGAAGATCCACTGGTGCCAGGTACTGTGATATGTGTTTTACATACATTATTACATTTAATCTGATATATAGATATGATCTCCAATTTTCCAATGAAGGAAACAAAGGTCAGAAAGGTTAAATGACTTTCTTAAGGTCACACACACAGCTAGAAATAAGTAGTAAAGCTGTCTTTGTGCACCCAGACCTCAGTTCCCCAAAGCCTATCTTCCTAATCCTGATAATCTCTAGTTCATTGGGATGCTAATGTCCAGTGAGAGGGAAAGCAAGAAGTAAACAACACACATGCACACACGGTTTCATGGTTAAATATATTGGAGTAATACTGAGTTAAGCAAAGTCTTACGGAGTTATTCTGTAGGAATTCTTAGAGCCTTTATGATGATGGTGTGCACTGTGAATCTATAAGAGAGGGAAAAGTGTTCCCAACTTTCCAAACGTATGTAATATGGACCTTTTTCATCAAAGGCAGGCTTGATGAAAGCGAGACCCTTTAGATGCCCAGGAAAATGATGATATGTAGAGATTACTTCTCTGACTTAGGAAAAGCAGTATTTTCATGTTTGGGCCAAATTAATATGTTGATAATATTCATGCACGTCACACTTGGCCAACTTTGAATATATTCTGTATCTTTCTCATTGAGAAGAAATTCCCTTGCTGCCCTGGGCGTTATTTATTTGCATCGATGCATTTCTCAGCAATCACAATGGACTTGCCAAGTGACTCCTCTTGGGGAACTGTGAACCCTCCTGAATTTTAACTCTTTAGAACTATCTGTCCCAAACTATAGGCACTAGCCACATGTGGCTATTTAAGTTTCAATGAGCTCAAATTATATACGTTAAAAATCGTGTTCCTTAATCACACCATCTGCATTCCAAGAGCTGTCCAGCCACGTATGGCTATTGGCTCCAGGACCGGCTGGTGTCCCCATAGAACATTTTCATAATCAGAGAAAATTGGTGGGACAGCAGTGCTCTAGAATCTGACTGGGAGGAGGGAGTAAGGGTGAAAAGGGTAGTGAGTAAAACTAACCCAGGCTGAAATAAGATCCAGGGAGCCTTAGAAACCAAAGGTGACCCTGAATTGTAGAGAACAATGAAAATAAAGATCCAAAGCAAATATCTCTATGTTTGTTGGAATGGTGACAGTATCTGCGAGTGCAAACAAGTTTGACGCTGTCAGTGGAGACTTGGAGTGGGAGGATTTTATTATTCTTATCTCCAAACCCCACACATACCCTACAGTCATTAATATGAGTGTTCCAAGGATGTGGCTTTCTGGTCGGGAATATTGGCATTGAGGGAAGATCATTGAAATGGGCAGGCAAATGAAAGGTTCTTAAGCAGGATGGCTGGTTACTTCCACAGTCTGCCACAAACAACACGAATGCCATTTTCGTCCTTTTTTTTCAAGACTCACTTCTTGAATCATTCATTTACCCATTGGCTATTTCCTTACAAGTCAGTTCTTGTCTATTAACTAGCGTGATCTGGCCTCTGTTTACATCAAGTCACTGAAAATGCTCTGTTGAAGGTCACAGCCAAACTCATTGCTGCCTCGGGGACTTTGCTTTAGCTCTTCCCTTTGCCTAGCATGCACCTTTGAGTGTCATGGGGCTGGCTACTTCCAGTCATGTGGACTTCAGTTCAAAAAGTCGCCTTTCCTAATCACACTGAGAGCTGGAAGATTGTTTGGTGCAAACACCTGTCCTAAGAGCACAGAGAGCTTAATGCATAGACCCAAAGTCACACAGGCTTTTAGCTAGGAGGGGAGGCCAGTTTCCCTGTTTTCCTTTCATGAATCCTTACAAGTACAGGTTATGGGTTCTCATAATCACAGGGATCTTCTGTTCCCCAACATGGGGACATCCTCAAGGAAGCTCCTTTTCCTCTGTCTCCGTGGTGACGCCATGCAACTTTCTTATGCTGATTCTTTGAATCCAGTCAACATCATTTCCCCTCTGGAGCCCAGCCAGGTCTGGGAAGAAAAATCACACTTCCTCGATGTTAGTGGAAGAGCAGATGAGACCAAGAGCTGCTCAGAAGCCATAAATGCAAAGGTCCCTGGCACTGCTGAGGAGGGAGCATGGGAGTGTACAGAATCTAGTAAAAGATCCGATGAATCATCAGCTTTCTGACTTCTCTCCTCAGCTTCAGTCTGTGTGTGTGTGTGTGTGTGCACTCACGCCTTCCTTGCTCTTACTCTATGTCTCTTTCAGAGTTCTCATTTCTTTCCCATACCTTTCCTTCCTCTTGCTCACCAGTCCCTTTCAGATTCCTTCTCGCTCCAAACCTGTCTTTCTAGGTTGCTGAAAGATGGAGGGATGACAAGAGGACAGTCCTGGACCAGGAATGGTGTCACCTCCCTGAAAGCCTCAGTGGTGACAATAACAAATGGTATTTACCTAAGAGTTATTAACACATCAACTGTTCTCCCCTTGACTGTTTAGTCATGTCATTCAGCATTAATGGACTTTTCCAATGGCAAACAGAAAGAGAAGAAGGAAAACAGTGTATTCACACTTGATGGAGTCAGTGATCCCTGCCAAAGTCGTGAAAACAGAGGTGATCTCTTAAGTTTGACCTGAGGACACGTCTCACCTGAATGGGGATACATAGGATTCCGGGTCCATGTTGGACTTTCCACTGAGCTTCCCGGTGAGAGGGAAAGCAAGAAGTAAAGGATGTGGCAGCATGGCACAGAGGAAAAAGTACTTCACTTGTTTCCAACTACATAATGATTACAGCCAAGGTGCCAGGCACTGTACCAGGTGCTGCCCCAGAGCACAAGACAGACTCAAGGCAAGATCAAGTGACTGGTCCTGCTTCACACCACAGATTAGTGTGAGAGCCCATGTCACTTCCAGTTCTACTCTACTCTGCTGTCTCCATCAATGTCCATGTTTTCTTTAGGAAGGAGATATCCTTAGCTCACTAGAACTGGAAAACAGGCTAACAGAGTAAAAAGCATAGGCTTTTTTTGTGTGTGTGTGGTTTTAAATTTTATTATATTATGTCAGTCACCATACAATACATCATTAGTTTTTGATGTAGTGATCCACGATCCATTGTTTTCGTATAACACCCAGTGCTCCATGCAGTACGTGCCCTCCTTAATACCCATCACCGGGCTAACCAATCACCCCTCCCCCCTCCCCTCTAGAACCCTGTTTGTTTCTCAGAGTCCATAGTCTCTCATGGTTCATCTCTCCCTCCAATTCCCCCCACCCATTTTTCCCTTCCTTCTCCTAATGTCCTCCATGCTATTCCTTATGTTCCACAAATAAGTGAAACCATATGATAATTGACTTTCTCTACTTGACTTATTTTGCTTAGCATAATCTCCTCCAGTCCCATCCGTGTTGATGTAAAAGTTGGGTATTCATCTTTTCTGATGGCTGAGTAATATTCCATTGTATATATGGACCACATCTTCTTTATCCATTCATCTGTTGAAGGACATCTCGGCTCTTTCCACAGTTTGGCTATTGAGGACATTGCTGCTATGAACATTGGGGTGCATATGGCCCTTCTTTTCACTACATCTGTGTCTTTGGGGTAAATACCCAGTAGTGCAATTGCTGGGTCATAGGGTAGCTCTATTTTTAAATTTTTGAGGAACCTCCACACTGTTTTCCAAAGTGGCTGTACCAACTTGCATTCCCACCAACAGTGTAAGAGGGTTCCCCTTTCTCCACAACCTCTCCAACATTTGTTGTTTCTTTCCCTGTCCATTTTGGCCATTCTAACTGGTGTAAGGTGGTGTCTCAGTGTGGTTTTGATTTGGATTTCCCTGATGGCTAATGATGATGAACATTTTTTCATGTGTCTGTTAGCCATTTGTATGTCTTCTTCAGAGAAGTGTCTGTTCATCTCTTCTGCCCACTTTTTGACTTGATTATTTGTTTTCTGGGTGTTGAGTTTGAGAAGTTCTTTATAGATTTTGGATACCAGCCCTTTATCTGTAGTGTCATTTGCAAATATCTTCTCCTATTCTGTGGGTTGCCTCTTTGTTTTGCTGACTGTTTCCTTTGCTGTGCAGAAGTTTTTATCTTGATGAAGTCCCAAAAGTTCATTTTTGCTTTTGTTTCACTAGCTTTTGGAGATGTATCTTGAAAGAAGTTGCTGTGGCCGATGTCAAAGAGGTTACTGCCTATGTTCTCCTCTAGGATTTTGATGGATTCCTGTCTCACATTGAGGTCTCTCATCCACTTTGAGTTTATCTTTGTGAGTGGTGTTAGAGAATGGTCGAGTTTCATCCTTCTGCATGTGGCTGTCCAATTTTCCCAGCACTATTTATTGAAGAGACTGTCTTTTTTCCATTGCATGTTTTTTCCTGCTTTGTCAAAGATTATTTGACCATAGAGTTGATGGTCCATATCTGGGTTCTCTATTCTGTTCCATTGGTCTGTATATCTGTTTTTGTGCCAGTACCATGCTGTCTTGGTGATCACTGATTTGTAATATAGCTTGAAATGGGGCAACGTGATGCCCCCAGCTTTGTTTTTCTTTTTCAACATCTCCTTGGTGATTCGGGGTCTTTTCTGATTCCATACAAATTTGAGGATTGTTTGTTCCAGCACTTTGAAAAATGTCATTGGAATTTTGATCGGGATGGCATTGAAGGTATAGATTGCTCTGGGTAGCATAGACATTTTAACAATGTTTATTCTTCCGATCCATGAGCATGGAATATTTTTCCATCTTTTTGTGTCTTCTTCAATTTCTTTCATGAGTGTTTTGTAGTTCCTAGAGTATAGATCCTTTACCTCTTTGGTTAGGTTTATTCCGAGGTATATTATGGTTTTTGGTGCTATTGTAAATGGAATCGTTTCTTTAATTTCTCTTTCTACAGTTGCATTGTTAGTGTATAAGAAAGCAACTGATTTCTGTGCATTGATTTTGTATCCTGCCACATTACTGAATTGCTGGATGGGTTCTAGTAATTTGGGGGTGGAGTCTTTTGGGTTTTCCACATAAAGTATCATGTTGTCTGCGAAAAGAGAGAGTTTGACTTCTTCTTTGCCAATTTGAATACCTTTTATTTCTTTTTGTTGTCTGATTGCTGTTGCTAGGACTTCTAGTACTATGTTGAACAACAGTGGTGAGAGTGGGCACCCTTGACGTGTTCCTGATCTTAAGGGAAAGGCTCTCAGCTTTTCCCCATTGAGGATGATATTCACTGTGGGTTTTTCACAGATGGATTTTATGAGCTTGAGGAATGTTCCCTCTATCCCTATACTCTGGAGAGTTTTAATCAGGAAAGGATGTTGTATTTTGTCAAATGCTTTTTCTGCATCAATTGAGAAGACCATATGGTTCTTCTCCCTCCTCTTATTAATGTGTTCTATCACATTGATTGATTTGCAAATGTTGAACCACCCTTGCATCCCGAGGATAAATCCCACTTGGTCGTGGTGGATGATCCTTTTAATGTATTGTTGGATCCTATTAACTAGGATTTTGTTGAGGACTTTGGAATCCATATTCATCAGGGATATCGGTCTGAAATTCTCCTTTTTGATTGGGGTCTTTGCCTGGTTTGGGGCTTAAGGTAATGCTGGCCTCATAGAATGAGTCTGGAAGCTTTCCTTCTGTTTCTATTTTTTGAAACAGCTTCAGGAGAATAAGTATTATTTCTTCTTTGAATGGTTGGTAGAATTCCCCAGGGAATCCATCAGGCCCTGGACTCTTGTTTTTTGGGAGGTTTTTGATCACTGCTTCAATCTCGTCACTGGTTATTGGCCTATTCAGGTTGTCAATTTCTTCCTGTTTCAGTCTTGGCAGCTTATAGGTTTCCAGGAAGGCCTCCATTTCATCCAGATTGCTCAGTTTATTGGCATATAGTTGTGGATAATAATTTCTAATAATTGTTTCTATTTCCTTGGTGTTAGTCGTGAGCTTTCCCCTTTCATTCATAATTTTATTAATTTGGGTCCTTTCTCTCTTCTTTTGGATAAGTCTGGCCAGTGGTTTATCAATCTTATTAATTCTTTCAAAGAACCAACTTCTAGTTTCGTTGATCTGATCTACTGTGTTTCTGGTTTCTAATTCATTGATTTCTTTTTTTTTTTAAAGATTTTATTTATTTATTTGAGAGAGAGAATGAGAGAGAGAGAGCACATGAGAGGGGGGAGGGTCAGAGGGAGAAGCAGACTCCCTGCTGAGCAGGGAGCCCAATGCGGGACTCGATCCCAGGACTCCAGGATCATGACCTGAGCTGAAGGCAGTCGCTTAACCAACTGAGCCACCCAGGTGCCCTAATTCATTGATTTCTGCTCTAATTTTAATTATTTCTCTTCTAATGCATGGCTTAGGCGTCATTTGTTGCTTTTTCTCTAGTTCTTTAAGGCATAGAGTTAGTTGGTGAATTCGGGATTTTTCTTTTTTTTTTTTTTTTTTTGAGTGAGGCTTGGATGGCTATGTATTTCCCCCTTAGGACCGCCTTTGCAGTATCCCATAGGTTTTGGACCAATGTGTTTTCATTCTCATTGATTTCCATGAACTGTTTAAGTTTTTCTTTGATTTCTTGGTTGACCCAAACATTCTTGAGCAGAGTGGTCTTTAGCTTCCAAGTGTTTGAATTTCTGCCAAATTTTTTCTTGTGATTGAGTTCCAGTTTTAGAGCATTGTGGTCTGAGAATATGCAGGGAATAATCTCAATCTTTTGGTATCAGTTGAGACCTGATTTGTGACCCAGTATATGGCCTATTCTGGAGAAAGTTCCATGTGCGCTCGAGAAGAAGGAGTATTCTGTTGTTTTAGGGTGGAATGTTCTGTAAATATCTATGAGGTCCATCTGGTCCAATGTATCATTCAAAGCTCTTGTTTCCTTGTTGATTTTCTGCTTAGATGATCTGTCCATTGCTGAGAGTGGAGTATTGAGGTCTCCTACAATTAACGTATTGTTATCAATATGACTCTTTATTTTGGTTAACAGTTGGCTTATGTAGATGGCTGCTCCCATGTTGGGGGCATAGATATTTACAATTGTTAGATCTTCTTGTTGGATAGACCCTTTAAGAATGATATAGTGTCCTCTGTGTCTCTTATTACAGACTTTAGTTTAAAATCTAATTTGTCTGATATAAGAATTGCTACCCCAGCTTTCTTTTGAGGTCCGCTGGCATGGAAGATAGATCTCCATCCCTTCACTTTCAGTCTGGATGTATCTTTAGGTTCAAAATGAGTCTCTTGTAGACAGCATATGGATGGGTCCTGTCTTTTTATCCAATCTGCAACCCTGTGACGTTTTATGGGAGCGTTTAGGCCATTCACATTGAGAGTGATTATTGAAAGATATGAATTAATTGTCATCATGTTGCCTGTGAAGACGTTGTTTTTATAGATTGTCCCTGTACATTTCTGTTGTAGATCACTCCTGGGGTCTTTCTCCTCTTATAGAACCCCCCTTAATATTTCTTGCAGGGCCGGCTTAGTGGTCACATATTCTTTCAACTTCTGCCGGTCATGGAAGCTCTGCATCTCTCCATCCATTCTAAATGAAAGCCTTGCTGGATAAAGTATTCTTGCCTGCATGTTCTTCTCATTTAGTACCCTGAATATGTCTTGCCAGGCCTTTCTGGCTTGCCAGGTCTCTGTGGATAGGTCTGACATTATTCTAATGTTCCTCCCTCTGTACGTAAGGAATCTTTTCCCCCTAACTGCCCTTAAGATGGTTTCCTTGGTTCTAAGATTTGCAAGTTTTACTATAACAGGCCGGGGTGTTGGCCTGTTTTCCTTGATCTTAGGAGGGGTCCTCTCTGCCTCTAGGGCTCGAATGTTTGTTTCATTCCCCAGATTAGGGAAGTTCTCAGCTACAATTTGCTCAAATACATCTTCTAGCCCTCAATCTCTCTCCACTCCCTCCGGGATTCCAATTATTCTGACATTGGAATGCCTCATGGTGTTACTTATTTCTCTGATTCTATTTTCATGGATTCTGAGTTGTTTTTCCTTGGACTCCTCTTTTCCCTTTTTATCTATTATATTGTCTTGAGGTCGCTTATTCGTTCTTCTGCCTCAGTTACCCTAGCTGTTAGATTATCTAGATTGGATTGGATCTCAATGATAGCATTTTTAAGTTCTGCCAATTCAGCTTTCATTTCTGCCCTTTGAGACTCTATGTTGTCATTAATTGATTTCTCCATTCTAGCCATTATCTTCACAATTGCTAGCCTGAATTCCATCTCTGACATCTTGGTTATGTCTGCATCCATTTGTAAATCTGCAGCATAAGTCACAATCTCTGAGTCTTTTCTGTTTTGGGGGCTCCTCCTCCTAGTCATTCTGTTGATGGGTGTTTGAGGGAATGTGTAGAGTCGAAATTATTGACCAGAACCCAAGCAAGATGCATCTGTTTTCTTGGGACCTTAGGGTTGCTGGCCTCTTGTTTTCCCAGCCTGTCTTCTGTGGGAGGGGCCTGCTGCACTGTTACTCAGGCAACCCTGTTCGGGCGGAGTTGCCCTGTGCCCCTGTGATGGGGGATGGGCTCAGTGGGAATCAGTCTTTGGGGCTTTTGTTCTCTGGCGCCTTTCCCTGGTGGCTTTCTGCGAGTCAGAGCAGAAGAGACCGTTTCCAACCCTCTGCCTCCGAGCAGAGAGACCGCAGTCTGTTCTTCAGTGAGCTCTCCAGGCCACACTGTCTCCGTTTCTGTCCGAGCTGCTATAAACTGCAGCGGCCTGGGTTGTGCGCCCCTCCGAGCGCTCCCAGTCCTGCCTCCAGGTCGGGGCACGTCTCTGCCCTTTGTGCTTCTAAAACCGCCAGCTGCTCCCAGTTCGCGCGCTCGACTCCCGTTTGGGGTTTCCATCCCGGGGGTTGCAGTTCACCGGCGCGACCCCGGTGCACCGGGTTTCCCTCTCGGAGGTTGCAGTTCGCGTGGGCGCGACCCCGCTGGTCTGGTTTTCCACCCCGGGGGCTGCCCTAAAGTCCTTTCCTGACGCTACTGGTCTGCGAGTCTGTGCCCGGCCCGCAGCGCGCGAGGCTGTCACTCACCGGCGGTGTAGGATCCCCATGTCCAGGCGGCCTCCCGCTGCCGTTTATCCTCCGGTATCTGCCCGCAGAATCACGGCTCTCCGCTTTGTACCTCAAAACCAACTGCCTGCGATATTCTGTTTGTAGAGATCCAGATCTTCTTATATCTCAGGCTGGTGCTCAGAGTGGTCTGGTCGATATCCAGCTCAATTCCGGGGACCAGTTGAAATAGGGTCCTCTACTCCTCCGCCATCTTTCCCCTCTCCAAAAGCATAGGCTTTTGAGTTGTAACAATTCCAGCTCCAAATCTCATTCCTTCTCCTATAAGCTGGGCAACTTCGGCCAATTGACTTAAACTCTCTCTTTAAAGCTCCCTCATAAACAAGCAGGAGTTCCTAAGCTGGAGCTTATGCTTTATGGGGGAGACAGCCAAATAATTAGGTATTACATTGCAGTGTGATCAATGATAGGAAAATGCAGGAAGGGATCTGGTCATGGCTCCATCACCAACTAGCCATGGCCCTTTGGAAAGTTTCTTAAAGCCTCTTGCTTTGGTTTATTCATTTGTAAATTGGCAGTTTCGACTAGATCATCTCCAGAGTCGTTCCAGGAATTTATGAAAGTAAGTTTGAGTCTAGTCCAAATATAATTTAAATGTTTATCATTCTGCCCCAGGGTGGGTTGGGTTGCTAAAGTGAACATGGAGGTGTCTCTGGTGGTTTTATAGGACTGTGGAAGTGGGAGAGGAGTGGAGACAAAGCAGCAGAGTCTGGATCCCTGGACATATGTAGCCAGTTTCAGCAGAAGCCATCCTTCCAGATCTAAGAACCGTGTCTCCCCCTGGTGAGGCTGCTCCCTGGGGAAATGGCTCATCAGTGACAGTGATGGCTAATATTTATTTTGTGCTTACTGTGTCAAGCAAAGTACCATGCGCTTTACTTATATGATCTCATTTAATCTTATGAGGTAGGTAATATTATTACCATCTTTCCCTTCAGTTGAGGATACTGAGGACCAGAAGGTTTAGACCATTTGCCAAGTGGCAGAATTAGGACTTGAACCTAGCTCCCAAGCAATGATGTTTTTATTGCACGAATTCCTAAGCTACTAAAGGAAGAACTACCTGAGGTTTCAACAGCTGAATGAAGTCCCTTCTTTGACAGGTTTTCTTAGAAACAGAAAGTAGAATTTTGCCGAAAGTGCAAGAAATAAACAGGTCCCTGAGGCATTGAGAACAATTTGAAATTCAAAACTCACGAAAGGTATCACCTTTTCTTGAGTCTGATCAATCCCACTAATGCTAATGGTGGAACCACAGATTGGACTCCCAGGGAAGCATGCATCCCATGTTCACAAACAGCGTTAGTTTCAGAGAATATGTGTGTCCTGTGTGAGTGGTGCTGAGTAAGGGATACAGGGTAATGGAGAAGAGAGGTAATTTCTGGTCCCGACCACCTTCAAAGCCTTCACAAGAGTGGGATTTAATTGGGCAGAGAGGGCACCTGGGTGGCTCAGTTGGTTGAGCGTCTGCCTTCGGCTCAGGTCATGATCCTGGAGTCCCTGGATCGAGTCCCGCATCGGGCTCCCTGCTCGGCGGGGAGTCTGCTTCTGCCTCTGACCCTCCTCCCTCTCATGCTCTCTGTCTCTCATTCTCTCTCTCTCAAATAAATAAATAAAAAATCTTAAAAAAAAATAATTGGGCAGAGAAAGTATTTTCATTTTTAATATAACTTTAAAAAATGTTTAATCATATATATACATACTATATATATATATATATAGTCAGAAAGTTAAAAAAAAAAACCCTCAAATTCCAACACTCAAAATAGCCAGTGTACACATTTGGTAGACACCATTCCATTCTGGGTCTCTAGAATAATAAAAAGGTAGATGGACTGAGAGCTGGAACTAGGAGGGTGGAGGGTATGGGTGAAAACAAAACTTTTCACTGTAAAACTTTATATTTAAACCATATTAATGTATTAGTTACTCAATTAAAAAATAGGTGTGTAGATAGAATTTTATAAAAATGTTATCTTAAACATTATTTAACAATAAAAAATCATTCAATTTGACTTGAACTCAATTTGAAGAAAAAGAAATAGAAAGGATCTCTGAATTCAAATAAATGTTTCTTTAATATGAAATATATTTAGTTCAAAAAGATACTTCTAAGTTCATGACAATAAAGTAAGAATATTGACCTTGGAGTGATTATGCTTTCTAAAGATACATGTTTCCATTTTAGATGGGATTGATTGACTCCTTATTCTGAAAGATGATAAAATTAACATGTGTTGTCCCTCATATTTCCCTTCCCCCACTTACTGATTCAAGTTAGTATTTTTTCATTTTCCTATTGCTGAGGATTGAATACTTTTATTCTTTTTGATAAAATCAAAACCCAGATTCCACAGTTGTTTAGTCTTAGATCTAAATTTAAGTGTGTTAAATATTTGCCACCAGTCCTTCTATCTTGGTTACCCTTTTGTATTTATTTCTTTATTTGGATTCACCTCTCAGATGTCTGGATTTCATAATGTAATGGATTCCTACGAATCTGTCTTGTGTATATATTCTTCTCTCTTTCTGATAGTTCTTGGTTTCCACTGGGGATCCACGTTGTTCTGAGGAAACTAGCTTTTCCTTGAGCTCCAGGTATGGAGCCCATGACCCAGGCTGAGCAAATCAGAGTATTCTGTATCCTCGATGAGGGTTATCTCTATGACCTAAGCTAGTGCACTCAGTGAGTTTCAGGAGATTTTTCTGGGAAAGTGGGGATTAGAACTCTCTTCCTCAGGATTGTGTGATATGAGGATATGAATCATAGAACTACAGCAACTATTTTTTTCCTTCCATAAGGGAAGTTAGCCTGAGGACAAAGTCACTACAGTGAGGAGGGGCAGAACAAACCAAATTTCGGAGAACTGATACTGAACCCCTGACCATATCATGGACTCTGGATTGGGCTGCACCTGAAGCCCTCCTACCGTTGGACTTCAGTTATGGGAGCATAAGTTCTTCTTTTAGATTTCTGACTTTTCTGTTATTGCAAAATGAAGAGTACTAGTTAATGCAATTGTGAAGATAGCTGGTGACAACAACTAATGGAAAGAGCATTCCTTTAAAGGAAAAGGCACGAACAAACCTTCAGAGGCCAGAGAACAGACAGCATGTGGTTTAGTCTTTGGGAGCTTAGTTTTTCTCAAGTTACAAGGGACCTTATTCTTGTTAAAGAGGAGTAGAACCTTGGACTGAAGACTTGCCTATCACAGTATATTTCCTTATAGGAAGATCTTTTTTTAAAAAAAGATTGATGTATTTATTTTAGTGAGAGAGAGAGAGCATGTGAGTGCAAGTGGGGGCAGGGGCAAAGGGAGAGGGAGAGAGAATCCTTAAGCAGACTCCCCACTTAGCATGGAGCCTGACATAAAGCTGGATCCCAGGATCCTGAGATAATGACCTGAGGTGAAAGCAAGAGTCAGACCCTTAACTGACTGAGCCACCCAGGCGCCCCTCCTTATAGGAAGATCTTACCTGGTGCTGGGAAAATGTAAAGGAGCCAAGAAGAACCTGGTGGGGGAGTGGGGAAATGAATTCTCCTGGCAAATAGATGAAGCTCATTTCATTCTCTTGTGGAATGTTATTAGGCATTGGTTACAGTTCAGTCCTGGGACAAAGAGAAACATTTGCTCCTGAGTAAGAGCAACCTTAACTCATACTAACGAAGGTGACAACTTTTTATCAGAAATTCTGATTGCAGTTTGTCTATCTACAGGACAAAGTCCTGTTTTGTAACCTCCTGAAAGAGTACAACTTTGGAGGCACTGATCTCTAATCTGGTTGGAACTATGAGCCAGGACAACTGCAGGATGTGGGTGACTGTGCAAGATCCCTATTGCCACTAAACTGCCCTGCATAATTGGGGAAGATTGCCTTTGGAAATATTTGACTTGGGGAATTTCAACAACAATCTCTGATTCTTAGAGAGGCAGTATATTGTAGTACTTAAACACTAGGCTCCAAGGTCAGATTGCTTGAGTTTGAATCCTGGCTCAAGCATGATCCTAAAATCCCATTTAACCTATAAAATAACTCTATGTGGTATTAGTATTCTCATTGTACAGATTAAAAAGTGAGGTTTGAAAATTTTGTGGTTACCAAATTCATACAATTAGTTAGTGGCAGAGATAGGATGTAAACCAGGGTCAATCTGGCTTCACAGTCCTTATTTTTACCCCTCAACTACCTTTTATCACTTCCGTTAGGAGATGCCACCCATAAGCTCACTGTTGCAGGGAGAATACCTTTTTCTGATTTTTCTAGAGAAAGGAATGGGAGCCTGAAAGGTTGGGTCATTTCTCAAGCAGATAAGAGTTGGGGAAACAATTACCAGTTTCTCCACTTTCTGCGTCTCTCACCTCTATTCTATTCCATACACCACTACCAGGAAACTCTATGTAATACGCAGCTCCAGTCATGCAATCACTGGGCATTAACATCTCCAAAATCTTATCATTATTGGGGCACCTGGGTGGCTCAGTTGGTTAGGCATCTGCCGTCAGCTCAGATCATGATCCCAGGGTCCTGGGATCGAGCCCCATGTCTGAGCTCCCTACTATGTGGGGAGCCTGCTTCTGCTTCTCCCTCTCCCTTTTCCCCTCCCTACCCCTGCCTGCTTGTGCTCTCTCTCTCTCAAATAAATAAATAAGATCTTTTAAAAAAATCTTCCCATTATCTACAAATCAAACTCTGACTGCATATTTCCATTCTTTCCCTCCATAAAAATAAAATAAAATTATGGTCCAACTCTTCAAATTTTAAATAACACTACAGACTTCTACTTTCAACTATAATACAGTAGATCACAGCAGAAGGACTAGAAAGGTTGGAAGACATTGAGAGCTCCTAAGGCAACCAGGATTTGAGGAGACAAAGTCCCAAGGAAGATGGAATCATGCGAGGTCAGTTGACATTTTGAGGACTTTCTAATCTCAGGTTGTTTTTCAATTTTGGATTTGAGACAAAAAGCCCAGGTGGGAGGCATCTACCAAGAGGCAGAGAAACCGTAGAAGTTTTGATAGTCTTGTAGGGCTGGTGAGACAAAAAGCCGATGCTTAAAGAACTAAGAAAACAATGAGAAGAGACGGCTGGAGAACTAATCCCAACACTCCATCAGATCCCCCACCCCTCACAATTTGCCAAATTCTGAAACTGCTTATGGTAAGAGATGAATAAACCTAGGCTCTGAAAAGCAGAATGGAATGTTGTTAGTGTCATAATGCTAAAGGGCAAAGGATTAGGATTCAGGACCAAGCAGGTAGAAAAATACTCAATAAACATCTGAAGCCTTTTTTTTTTTTTAAGATTTTATTTATTCATTCATGAGAGACAGAGAGAGAGAGAGAGAGGCAGAGGGAGAAGCAGGCTCCCTGCTGAGCACAGAGCCCGATGTGGGACTCGATCCCAGGACCCTGGGATCATGACCTGAGCCGAAGGCAGATGCTTAACCATCTGAGCCACCCAGGTGCCCCATCTGAAGCCTTTATTGGGAATTCCAGAAGGTGGAATTTACCCAAAATGGTGAATTCTTGCCATAATTGCAAATCTACTTCAAATCAGCTAAGTACTTGATTGGTGGAAGTTGATAGCCCCTCATCTGTCTGACTCACAAAGGAAAGAGTGAAGCTTTTCAAGAGGAAGAGAACATTATTCAATGTCTTGACAGTTTTTCATACACACTTCAATAAAACATTACTAGGACCAAATGACAAAAACCTCGAAAAAAACTAGACAATAGAAAATATGTATGGAGGCAGTAAATAGGTCTAAAAACTGTATAATTGGAGTGCCAGAATGAGAGAAGAGAGAATGAACCAAAGCAACACTGAAGAGGTAATGGGCAAGAATTTTCCAAAATGGATGAAACCCACAGTTTCAGTGATTCCTGCAAATTCTGAGAAGAAAGAATCAGAAGAAAACCACACCTAGGCTTTCACTGTTACACTCTGAAAAACAAAAAACAAAGGCAAGAGACAAAGAGAAAATCTTAAAAGTAAGCAGAGAAAAAAATTAGTTCCATGGCTTTTCTTAAGAAATAATGGAAGCCAGAGACTTTGGAATGGAATAGCTTCTATAAAGCTCTGAAAAAGTCTTCCAAATTAAAATTCTGTACCCATCAAAAATATCCTTCAAATGTTAAGGCCAAATAATGACTTTCCAAACAAACAAAAATAACTAGAATGAGCTACTAACAGACCTACGGTAAAATTAATACTAAAAGGAGTTCTTTGGGAAGAAGAAAAACTATCCTAGTTTGGAAAGGACCTTAAAAGACTATCTGGACCTTTCCTCTGTCTCTGGGAGCACAAAATGCCCTGCTCTTGAGGTGCTCAGAACCTAGTGGTAATCTGTATAAAGTCTGCACATTGCCTGACACAGGGTGCCCACTCAGTAAATGAAAGGGATTAATTGCACTATCACTAGATTTCATCTAAAATCTTTACCTTTCTGTTCTTGTTGGATGAAGGACAACAAAAAGGTTTCTTTGTTCAGACAAATAAAGTCTTAGAATTCTACAGTGTCTAAATTGGAAGGGTAATAGTCTGGTTCACTGCCTTAGAGCAAAGGGATTGAGGATTGTACCACCTTGTGGTAGCCAGCCTCTAAGATGGCCTCCCAGTGATTCCCATTGCCTGGTATTCACATCCTTGTATATTCTGCTCCGTCCATGTACCAGGTTTGTTCTGTGGGAGCAATAGACTATGGCAGAGTAATGGTATGTCACTTCTAACGTTAGACTACAGAAGAGACAGAGACTTCCATCCTGGGCATTCTCTTTCTTTCTCTTTTGGATTACTTGCTCTAAAAGAAGTCAGCTGCCATGTCATGAGCAGCTTCACAGAGAGGCCTTCATGGTGAGAAACTGAGGTGAGGTCTCCAGACAATGGCCACATCAATAAGCTTGGAAGTGAATCCTTTGGCCCCAACTAGGATTTCAGATGATTAAAGCCCTGGCTGACAGCTTGACTACAATGTCCTGAGAGATTGTGAGCCAGATCTACCCAGCTAACCAGCTCCTAGAGTCCTGATCCTCAGAAACTGTGTGAGAATATAAATGTTTCTTATTCTAAGATGCTAAGTTTTAGAGTAATAAAGCAATAGATACTAATACACCCCTTATACATGTTTAATAAATATTTGTGGAATAATTTAATGCACCTGTATTTGGTTTCTCATCCTAAATTCAACATATTGAGTAACTTTCCCAAGATCCCACACTTGCCTCTTCCATACCAATGAGTCATCTTTTTGTTTCTTGATCATGGCATTTCCCCAGGTCTTTTTCTTCTTTTCTTTCTCCTGCTCACATCCTGTCTTCAGCCAGATGGGGCAAGATGGTTAGACTGTGGGCCCTTGGCTCAGGTTGGTCCTTCTCCACTGCAATGACTGGGCCTGTTCTCCTTAAGAGAGAATAATCCTGACCTTATTATGCATCCAGAAGCTATGGGAATTATTTCCCTCCAGGCTTGCTTTCATTACAAATTTCAATTACATTAACAGAAAGTAATATTTGAGCTCCTAAAGGAAGAATCATTTTAAAATTATTCCATTCCAAAAACAAAAAAGTTAAAAAAAAATAAAATTATTCCATTCCGATCTTCATATTTCTTTCCAGACGGTAGGCTGGGGTGGAAGAGACACTTGTGGGAAAGAAAAAAAAGCTTTTCAAGTCATCCCATTATACCAGGACCTGGGCAAAATCAAGGCAGAGGCTGATAATGAATCCCAGGGTCAAGCCAGATCAAGAAAAAATACAGGCCTGTTGAGAAAACCTGTGTGAGAAGCCTCTGATGTTTTTCCTGCTTCAATGAGAACCAGGATAGGGATTCCCAGAGTCCAGGACGCCAAGACTGCAGTGTTGTCATAATTTGCCACACTGAGAAGAGTTTGGAAATGTCCTGTGTGTGTGTGTGTACAAATTGTGCATACAGTGGACTGTAAGTTCCTCCAGGGCAGGTAATAGTCATATTGTCTATCACATGTCAGTTCTAGGCACAAGGTGAATGTTGAGTGAAGGCAAGGATGTGTGTTTTTCAGCTTTGGTGATTATGTATGCTTGTTTTAAGATATGTTTCCTTTATTCATTTTAACCCTTAAAAATTTCTTCCTCCTTCCACAAAAACAAACCAAACCAAAACTAAAACTCAGTTTGGTGATCAAGCTAACAGTTGTTTCTCTTCTTCTGTGTGTCATCTATTGTCTGAGGCCATTTTCATCTATTACTGCATTTTTTTCTCTCAACCTTCTTGGGTTGGGATCAGAGCTCCATTTTACACAGGAGGAGATAAGCTCAGAAAGGTTCTTTCCTTTGCCCAAGCCATGCACATCAGAAAGGGCAGAGATGAAATATGAACCAGTAACTTCAAAGCCCCATGCACTTTCCACTACCCACACTGTCTCTATCCATGTGCTAATGACATAGTCCTTCAACCACCAGCTGAATGGCCACCATCTTGAATTAAAAGGTGAGTATGTCAGGACTCCTTGGAAGAGGTGAGGCTCTGGGTTTCCCACTCATTTTCAACAGACTGGTTCTACTTTTGTTCACTTTACACTTTGGGTTTTCCTATAAAATTTCATTTGAGCAAAGCTTTCCAAAGCAAATGAAGTCCACATGAAATAAACAGGTCCACTGACCTTAATGATTAGAAAGCCTCGAAGGTCCCTACTATAAAAACCCCCTCCAGTTTCTTCCTTCTGACCCATCAGTCTTCAGTCTCAGAGGCTCCTGGTAACGATGAGTGAGTATGGAGCCAGACCTCCTTTGGCTCAATGCAGTATCTGCTGCCCTCCTGCTATGCTCAGTTTCAGGGCTCAGGCCCCATGGGAAATGGGGAAAACCAGGCAACCTTAAACTGAGACTGTTTAGCAGGTCACAACTTCTAGGAGGCTGAGAGCCAGTATATCCTAATGGCTAAATGTGCAGGCTTTGGACTCAAACATACCTAGTTTAAGTCCTGCTTTCCATTGATTGCAGCTTTTTGCCTGTGGCCAAGTCCCTTTATCTTGTTCCTTTATCTGTCCTCATTGGTCAAACAGAGGGCATAGTAATAAATGTTTCATCAAGTTGTTGGAAAGGTGAAATGAGACCAGGTATGTAAAGAGCCAGCAGCTACCATTTATTGAGCACTTACTATATGCTGTGAGCTCTGCTGAGTGTTTCAGATAGGTTGCCTTATTGCAGCTTCACAGCAACTTTGGGAGGTGGGAATACTTGGCTTATGACTGGTACCTGAGAAGCAGTCAGTCAGTGGGAGTTGTCATTATATGGTTGTTGCTTTACAGCCACACGGTGTTGGCTTAGCAGTGCTGGGTGACTGCAGTGAGCTCCCACATGCGATGGTGCAGGCTGCGCCTTCCCATGTGCTGTCTCTGCTTGGTTCTCCGCCTGGGGTGGACCCCACCACCAGAGCTAAAGGGTTTTTCTCAGTGGCCTCTTCCTATTGGGTTTTCTCCTCTCTTGGCCCGTCCTCAACCTCAATTCCAACTAGATCCCCACCAGCTAGCATTGATAGACAAGAAGGCAAAAAGAATATTAAAAAAATTAGATTTTAAACAAGAAAACTAACTAGGTCCCAGCTCTCCCACTTTCCAGGTGGAGAACAATGTGTGTCATTCACCATTGAGGGGGGAGACCTTTGGCAAATTATAAAATCTCTCCAAGCCCTACTTTCCATATTGGACAAAACTGAAGAAGGAACGAAATGCTCATTGAGCATTTACCACATGCCAGGAGATCCATATAAGCTACCGCAATGGTTCATAGCGACAGCCTATAATTATGGTCAACCCTTTTACAGATGATAAAACTGAGGTTCAGGGGAGTTAGGCTCACCCAAGTTCATACTGTCATTAGGTGACAGAAGTGAAACTTGAAGGCAGGTTTTCTAAAACCAAGGCGTATGTTCTTTCTGCCAGACCAACCAGAAAATTCCAAAGGATGTCCTGGAGCTGCTTCCCATCCCCACCGTGGGTATATGGATGGACGAGATCTCTTTCCTTCAGAGGTAAACATCTATCTCTGTGTGAACTACCCACTACACTGGACCCTGCAGCCTTTCAATGAGAGTTTTAAGGGCTATCCTACCTCCCCCTGAGGGCAACCTCACACTCTATCTCTTGCAGGTAATTTGGAATAATATGAGCCTTTGTTTTTTTTCATGAGATTGTTTCTTCTCTGGATCTACAAGCTTGGACACAAACGTAGCTTTGGTCCCTGTAGACAAACACAGTGACATAGCCACATGACTCACTCACCAGTCACTTCCAAAGCCTGGGCATGGCATGACCCTGACCAGCTGTTCTGTCTCCTGGGAAACAGGCTCGTAGGACATGCCTGGGAGGACTCATTCATGTATCAGTCGGTCACCTGCACTGTGCCATCCTGGTAGAGTAGATCTGAAGAGGTGAGGAACAAAGTCTGAAAGCAAGAAGAATTCATGGCTTCGCTAGGAAAGAAAGAGGTCTCCTTTTTTTTTGCTAGGAGAAATTGGTCATTAGGCAACCAGTTGATTTAGAACCTGTTGAGAGCCAGATGCCTGGCATATAGAAAGCGATGGGAACTTAAAGGCAAAACCAAGGTTGGAACACATTGCCTGACCAGCACAAGTAGTAGAATATTCGATATTATGACTGTTAAGGAAAATCTGGAATTCTGTGATAGGTTTGAGATAGGGGGCTCTGCCACTAATTCTACAAACTTTTGGTAAAGGAAAATGAACTTCTTGGGATTGAAAGCCCCTTCTTTCCAAATCTCCTTTCCCAAATATCGGGCACCTTGGGTTTTTGTCTTTAGACTAAAGTTTTGATCTAGTGATGAAATATGTCAATAGTTAACTTGTAAATATCCTGGGGAGGAATGATGCATGAGACCAGAGATATACTTCACCCACTGTGCTCTTTCAGTTGATTAGAAAGAGAGAGCTGGATGATTGATTGAGAAGGACTGTAATCTCAGGTAGGATTCAGGGGGAGAATCACAGGAGGCTGTGCTTGATTAGCAGTGTCTTTCTTGGCTGAAGGAGAAGTCTTGGGACAGATGCTTTGTAGACAGCTTTGTTGGCTCTACAATAGGTGCATTTCCTTACTCATTCAGTGGCGAATGTGCAATAAGAAGCTTTCAAGTATGAAAGAAGCATCTAGGAGTAAATCAAAATATAGTCATTTTTTTCTCCATTAAAATGACTATAATAGAGAAGTTAGGGAGCCAGAAAAATAAGAAAAAAGAAAAGGAATAATCCATAGTTTTGCCCCAAATATGTGTTATATATATTAACACATGCTAACGTTTTCACATATTTCTTTGCAGCATTTTTTATATGCATTACTTCTTTTGAATATTGGTAAGATTAAATAGTAGTAATTTTGTATCTTGCTTTTTTTTTATCGTTATGCCATGAGAACTTCCATACTATTACAAACTTTTTGTTAATCCTAAAATTGCTAATATATTTTAAGTATTGAGGGTGAGCATGTGCTAGATGCCATGCTAAATACTTTGCGTTCACAATTTCCTTTAATCCCCGCACAAACCCTCTTTAGCAGGTACTATTACTGCATTCCTATTACAAAAGCTGAAACTGAGGCTTAGGGATGTTAGTTCATGTAGTCATAGCCACACAGCTAGAAACAAAAGAGCTGGCGTGTAAACCCTGGCTTGCCAGCCTGCTGAACATGCGTTGCTTTTTAAAGGATGCCATTATGTCATAGTTTAAACCGACAGTGTTTTTCCTTACTTAATGATACATAAAATAATGGAGTTTCTTACAATCAATTAGCATAGATGAAATTTAGTAGTATTACTACCAGGATTACTCATTATACTTCTACAAATCTCTATACCCTCACCCAATCAATTCTGCAAAATATTTTATTGTATATTTTTGTCCATGTGTGACCTGCCATCCTGAATTCCCAAAAGGTTAGTAGAGGTGTGGACTTTGTCAAATGAAACACTGCTTGCAAAACAAATGAGACAAATCACTAGGATACCTGCAAAACAACTCACAGGGGAGAAATCGAGCTGTCCTTGAGCATTTCTGTTATTTCAATGTTCCAGTGATGATGGGGAGGAATTCTAGGGAAGAGGGAAGAAAAGGGCAGAAGGGAAATGTTCATTTTTTCCCTAGCACTTTGTTCTTCTACAGGGTCATCTTAAAATCTAGGAACATAGGCAGATACACATAATAAATGGCTTATTGATATTACATGTAATAGCTAGATTCATCTTGCTGTTTCTCATTATCAATGCATAGTCCAAAGTGCTGATAAAAATTGCAGTGAAGGGCGCCTGGGTGGCTCAGTCGTTAAGCGTCTGCCTTCGGCTCAGGTCATGATCCCAGGGTCCTGGGATTGAGTCCCACATCGGGCTCCCTGCTCCGCGGGAAGCCTGCTTCTCCCTCTCCCACTCCCCCTGCTTGTGTTCCTGCTCTCACTATGTCTCTCTCTGTCAAATAAATAAATAAAATCTTAAAAAAAAAAATTGCAGTGAACACAGTGCCCTTAATGCATTGCCATTGATCCCTACACACACATCTGTGATGCGTTGCCTCACATAATTTGTGCTCAGACTTTCAGAGTAAACTGTGCCATTAATATAGTCCCCAAAGGAGAAATCTAGGGAGTTTAGTCTGTTAAAAAAAAATAGATGGTCACTCTATATTATGTTATGATACATCCTGTATTATGGTTTTTATCACAGTCCACCTGGCTTGATAAGAACATCTGTGTAATATACATCTCCTCTTTGCCATGTGAATTCCTTAATGCATATAAAATGTCTGACTTTCGTAGTATTATTTTCCCTATGATGAGAGTATGAGCACTTGGAGGGTAAGGATATCTTTAGTTATGAGCTAATCACACTCTGCAGTTTATGAAACACAATTATGATTGGTCCCCTAAGCACCTCTTTCTGGTTTTACTTACTTATTTATTGTATTTTATTTTCATTCCCACTTTCATGGGCAACCATTCTATTCTATTTAATGGTTTGTTGTTACGGTACATGTTTAGGTCTTTTTTAAAATATATGTTCTTCAAATATATGTTTTTGTGTGCATTTTTTCAATGTTATATAAATTGTATTCAGTTTTATATCTCATTCTATTTTTTATGTTTTTTAATACTAGGTATAACATTTTTTAAAAGCCTTTCCATGTTACTATGGTTACATATAATCCATTGCTTCTCATTGCTACTCAATGCCCCAGGGTAAGTCTCTCCCATAATTTACCTCTCCCCTCTTTTACTGGTGGATCTGCTGGTTGTCTCCAAGGTTCTGCCGCCACTGCAATCACACTGCAGTGAATATTATGGTACCTGGGCTCTTATGGGACTGGGTAAAGAATTCATCTGAGATATATACCTGGGAGTGGAATTGCTGGGAAAAGCTCCCACCCACAGTGCACACGAAAGTTCTCGTGGCTCCTGGTCCTCACCAAGACTGCCAATGTCCAGCTTTGGGAATAAGTATTTGGTGTAAAGTGATATCTTGTCTTAAATTGCTTTTTCTGGTCACTAACAATTTTGAGCCTTTCAAATACCAACTAATCTTTTATGTTTCCTCTTGTGTAAATTGCCTTTTTATAACCTCTGCCTATTTTTCTATTAGGGCTATTGTCTTATATAATGAGTTTCCTTGAAGATTTTATTGGTTTTGGTTTCAGAGACTGCAAGTTCTATCACTTACCTATTATTATTATTTTTGTTCATGTTCTTAATTTTGTTATAGTTAAATCCATCTTTTTTTTTTTTTTTTGCTATAGCATTTGTATTCTGGAAGTTTTATTACCTGCCATCCTCCCATCCTTCTCCAGCTCTTTGGTTACAAAGATATCCTGCATTTTATTCTACTTATTTTATTGTTTTATTGCTCACATTTGGGTCTTTAGTTCATCTAGAATCTACCGTTATTTATGAAGTTAGACAGGAGTCTAGCTTTGATTTTCCTCCCATAATAATCTGTTTTCTAGTTTCCCAATGCTATTTATTAAACAAGTGTCTTTTTCTATGAACCTGTCAATAAGTTTATCATCTATCTACTATCTGTCCTTATCTGACACTAATTTCTCTTCCACCACCTGCTTTGTCTGTTTCTGAACCAATACCACACTGCTTTTATTACTGGTCTTCTAATATGTCTTAAAATTAATGATGTTTTGATTAGTTGTGAGCCAACGTAAATATTAGATAATCAAGTTCCTGAAAAACAGTCCAACTGGCATTGTAATTGGAATTGCATTAATTTTACAGGTCCTTACCTGAAGCCCAGGCGTGTTTTTGCTGTTGGTGACCTTGCGACCGTTGGTCATGGGCTGGATGCCAGGCTCGGCATTAGGGGAAGGGTTGGTGATGAGAGCACATCTGGTGAAGCCTGCCCTTCCAGGCACTCCTCAGGCTCCTGGAAATCCTCACCAATAGGGATGACTCATGGTTTCGTGAAAAGCTGCTGATCTCATTAGTTTCAGAAAAGATTGCATGGCTGGGCAGGGCCTCTCAGGAGATGCGGTGCTGAACCAGTGCCCCTGAAGCAACACCTCTCACTTCTCCGAAGGTGGTGAAATAGCCAGAGACTGGTTCCCATCCAAACCCTGGAAACCACCGCGGGTGAGGTCATTCCACACATGCCAAGACTTTTGTGAGATTACCATCTGCATAGTCCAGAAAAATCACTCTTCCACTGAACGTTCTCAATGATTGATGGAGAAAAAATTTCTCCAGTTGTAACTGTCATTGCTATTACTAGAGGACTATGTGCTGTATCACACATACACACGTAGACACACACATCTACAATATTCAGTTAGAGAAAAAGCCCAGTTATTTCATATTCAAGAAGAGATCACCCTTTTGAACAAAAACAAAGACAAAAAAAAAGAGAAAGAAATCCTAGAATAACAACAACAAAATAAACTCACATACCCAGAGATGATCGCTGTTAAAAATCTTGATGTTAACCTGTACCCTTGAAACAAATAATACATTATGTTAATAAAAAAAATTTTTTTTAATCTTGATTTTACTTTTCCTTCTGAATTTTTAAAATAATTGTGGCTATTTCAAGTGTAAAGAAATGTGTAGAGTGGCAGTGTTTTGTTTTGTTTTGTTTTTGAGAAATATAAGATTATAACAACAAATAACAGTTGGAGACCCCAGTTCTATTTTCTTCCTTTACTCCAGGGAGATAAGTACTCTCCTGAATTCCCATGCTTAATTTTATACTCTTGCTATCTATGTTTCTAGCCCTAAGCTGGAAGTAGAACTTTTGCACATTTAAAAACTTTATGTAGATGGCCTTATGCTGTCATTCTGTAAATTATGTTTTATCAATATTGATAAGTGCTGCTCACTCATCTTCATTTTAAGTGCTGAATGGTATTCCATTATATACAGAGATCACAATTTATCCATTCTTCTGTGGATAGATATTTAAATAATTTCCAAACTGTTGCTCCCACAAAAAAGTTGCAATAAACATTCTTGCACATGCCTCCTTAAGCACATGTTGGAATTTCTCCAGCATGATATACTGGAGAGTAAGAGCACCTTCTGTGCTCCTAGACAATGCCAAAATGTCTTCCAAAGCAGTGATATCTGTTTCGCTTCCTACCAGCAGGCATGAGTGTTACCACTATTTCCTGTCCTTGAAAATACGTGGCATTGCGATAATTCTGAATTTTTATAAATATAATGGTTGTGAAATGGTATCTCATTATTATCCTTTGCATTCCACAAAAGTTCATGAGGTTGAGCCATTTTCATATATGTATTGTCTTTCTTGTTGTTCTTACCTGAAAATTGCCTGTTAATATTCTTTTTTTTTTTTAAGATTTTATTTATTTATTTGACAGAGACAGAGACAGCGAGAGAGGGAACACAAGCAGGGGGAGTGGGAGAGGGAGAAGCAGGTTTCCCGCGCGGAGCAGGGAGCCCGATGTGGGGCTCGATCTCAGGACTCTGGGATCATGACCTGAGCTGAAGGCAGACGCTTAACAACTGAGCCACCCAGGCGCCCCGCCTGTTAATATTCTTGCCCCATTTCATTGAATTGATTATTTTTCTTATTGCTTTGCAAGAATTTTTAATATACTCTAGCTATGGACCATATTTGGCTACATACATTGCAGGTTTCTATACTTAGTACATGGCTTGACTTTTTTAAAAATAAAGACTTAATTTTTTTAAAGCAGCTTAGGTTCACAGCAAACTTCACAGGAAAGACAGAGATTTCTTATCTACTCTCTACCCCTCATACCCACCCCCCATACATAGCCTTCTCCACTACTGACATCCTCCACCAGAGTGGTACTTTTTTTCCAACTAATGAACCTACATTGACACATCATCATCACTCAAAGCCTATAGTTGACCTTAGGGTTCATTCTTGGCATCACAATTACTGGAGCATATGCTAAGAATATGCTGATTTGGTAAGAAATCACCAGACTGTTCTCCAAAGTGGCTGTACCATTTTGCATTCCCGTTGGCAATGATTGAGAGTTCCTGTTGCTCCACATCCTCACCAGCATTTGGTGTTGTCAGTATTCTGAACTTTGGCCATTCTGATAGATGTGTAGTAGTATCTTGTTTTAGTTTGTATTTCCCTGATGATATATGATGTGGGGCATCTTTTCACATTTATTTGCCATTTGTTCATCTTCTTTGGTAAGGTGTTTGTTAATGTCTTTGGACCATTTTTAAATCAGGTTATTTGTTCTCTTGTTTTTTCAGTTTTAAGAGTTGTTTGTATGTTTTAGATAACAGTTCTTTATCAGACGTGTCTCTTGCAAATATTTTCTCCCACTCTGTGGCTGGTCTTCTCATCCTCTTGACATTGTCTTTTGCAGAGCAGAAGTTTTAAATTTTAATGCAGTTTAGTTTATGAATTATTTCTTCCATGGATTATATCTTTTGTTCTAAAAAAGTCTTTGTCATATTCAAGGTCATCTAGGTTTTCTCCTGTTATTTTCTAAGAGTTTTGTAGTTTTGCATTTTATATTTAAGTTTATAATTCATTTTTTAATTAATTAATTAATTTTTTATTCTTATGTTAATCCCCATACATTACATCATTAGTTTTAGATGAAGTGTTCCATGATTCATTGTTTGTGCATAACACCCAGTGCTCCATGCAGAATGTGCCCTCCTCAATACCCACCACCAGGCTAACCCATCCTCCCACCCCCCTCCCCTCTAGAACCCTGTTTGTTTTTCAGAGTCCATCGTCTCTCATGGCTCGTCTACCCCTCCGATTTCCCCCGCTTCATTCTTCCCCTCCCGCTACCTTCTTCTTCTTCTTCTTCTTTTTCTTAACATATATTGCATTATTTGTTTCAGAGGTACAGATCTGAGATTCAACAGTCTTGCACAATTCACAGCGCTTACCAGAGCACATACCCTCCCCAGTGTCTATCACCCAGTCACCCCATCCCTCCCACCCCACCCCCCACTCCAGCAACCCTCAGTTTGTTTCCTACAATTAAGAATTCCTCATATCAGTGAGATCATATGATACATGTCTTTCTCTGTTTGACTTATTTCACTCAACATAATACCCTCCAGTTCCATCCACGTCGTTGCAAATGGCAAGATCTCATTCCTTTTGATGGCTGCATAATATTCCATTGTATATATATACCACCTCTTCTTTATCCATTCATCTGTCGATGGACATCTTGGCTCTTTCCACAGTTGGGCTATTGTGGACATTGCTGCTATAAACATTGGGATGCACGTACCCCTTCGGATCCCTACTTTTGTATCTTTGGGGTAAATACCCAGTAGTGCAATTGCTGGATCATATGGTAGCTCTATTTTCAACTTTTTGAGGAACCTCCATACAGTTTTCCAGAGTGGCTGCACCAGCTTGCATTCCCACCAACAGTGTAGGAGGGTTCCCCTTTCTCCGCATCCCCGCCAACATCTGTCGTTTCCTGACTTGTTAATTTTAGCCATTCTGACTGGTGTGAGGTGGTATCTCATTGAGGTTTTGATTTGGATTTCCCTGATGCCGAGTGATATTGAGCACTTTTTCATGTGTCTGTTGGCCATTTGGATGTCTTCTTTGGAAAAATGTCTGTTCCTGTCTTCTGCCCATTTCTTGATTGGATTCTTTGTTCTTTGGGTGTTGAGTTTGATGAGTTCTTTATAGATTTTGGATACTAGCCCTTTATCTGATATGTCATTTGCAAATATCTTCTCCCATTCTGTCTGTTGTCTTTTGGTTTTGTTGACTGTTTCCTTTGCTGTGCAAAAGCTTTTTATCTTGATGAAGTCCCAATAGTTCATTTTTGCCCTTGCTTCCCTTGCCTTTGGCGATGTTTCTAGGAAGAAGTTGCTGGGGCTGAGGTGGAAGAGGTTGCTGCCTGTGTTTTCCTTTAGGATTCTGATGGACTCCTGTCTCACATTGAGGTCTTTCAACCATTTGGAGTCTATTTTTGTGTGTGGTGTAAGGAAATGGTCCAGTTTCATTCTTCTGCATGTGGCTATCCAATTTTCCCAACACCATTTGTTGAAGAGACTGTCTTTGTTCCATTGGACATTCTTTCCTGCTTTGTTAAAGATGAGTTGACCATAGAGTTGAGGGTCCATTTCTGGGCTCTCTATTCTGTTCCATTGATCTATGTGTCTGTTTTTGTGCCACTACCATGCTGTCTTGATGATGACAGCTTTGTAATAGAGCTGGAAGTCCAGAATTGTGATGCCGCTGGCTTTGCTTTTCTTTTTCAACATTCCTCTGGCTATGCGGGGTCTTTTCTGGTTCCATACAAATTTTAGGATTATTTGTTCCATTTCTTTGAAAAAAGTGGATGGCATTTTGATGGGGATTGCATTGAATGTGTAGATTGCTCTAGGTAGCATTGACATCTTCACAATATTTGTTCTTCCAATCCATGAGCATGGAACGTTTTTCCATTTCTTTGTGTCTTTCTTAATTTCTTTCATGAGTATTTTATAGTTTTCTGAGTACAGATCCTTTGTCTCTTTGGTTAGATTTATTCCTAGGTATCTTATGGTTTTGGGTGCAATTGTAAATGGGATCGACTCCTTAATTTCTCTTTCTTCTGTCTTGTTGTTGGTGTATAGGAATGCCACTGACTTCTGTGCATTGATTTTATATCCTGCCACTCTACTGAATTCCTGTATGAGTTCTAGCAGTTTTGGGGTGGAGTCTTTTGGGTTTTCCACATAAAGTATCATATCATCTGCAAAGAGTGAGAGTTTGACTTCTTCTTTGCCAATTTGGATGCCTTTGATTTCTTTTTGTTGTCTGATTGCTGTGGCTAGGACTTCCAATACTATGTTGAATAGCAGTGGTGATAGTGGACATCCCTGCCGCGTTCCTGACCTTAGGGGGAAAGCTCTCAGTTTTTCCCCATTGAGAATGATATTCGCTGTAGGTTTTTCATAGATGGCTTTTATGATATTGAGGTATGTACCCTCGATCCCTATACTCTGAAGAGTTTTGATCAAGAAAGGATGCTGTACTTTGTCAAAAGCTTTTTCTGCATCTATTGAGAGGCTCATATGATTCTTGTTCTTTCTTTTGTTAATGTATTGTATCACAATGATTGATTTGCGGATGTTGAACCAACCTTGGAGCCCAGGGATAAATCCCACTTGGTCATGGTGAATAATCCTTTTAATGTACTCTTGGATCCTATTGGCTAGTATTTTGGTGAGAATTTTTGCATCCATGTTCATCAGGGATATTGGTCTGTAATTCTCCTTTTTGATGGGGTCTTTGTCTGGTTTTGGGATCAAGGTAATACTGGCCTCATAAAATGAGTTTGGAAGTTTTCCTTCCATTTCTATTTTTTGGAACAGTTTCAGAAGAATAGGTATGAATTCTTCTTGAAATGTTTGGTAGAATTCCCCTGGGAAGCCATCTGGCCCTGGGCTTTTGTTTTTTGGGAGATTTTTGATGACTGCTTCAATTCCCTTAGTGGTTATAGGTCTGTTCAGGTTTTCTATTTCATCCTGGTTCAGTTTTGGTAGTTGATACATCTCTAGGAATGCATCCATCTCTTCCAGGTTATCTAATTTGCTGGCATAGAGTTGCTCATAATATGTTCTTATAATTGTTTGTATTTCTTTGGTGTTGGTTGTGATCTCTCCTCTTTCATTCATGATTTTGTTGATTTGGGTCATTTCTCTTCTCTTTTTGATAAGTCTGGCCAGGGGTTTATCCATCTTGTTAATTCTTTCAAAGAACCAGCTCCTAGTTTCGTTGATCTGTTCTACTGTTCTTTTAGTTTCTATTTCATTGATTTCTGCTCTGATCTTTATTATTTCTCTTCTCCTGCTGGGTTTAGGCTTTATTTGCTATTCTTTCTCAGCTCCTTTAGGTGTAGGGTTAGGTTGTGTACTTGAGAGCTTTCTTGTTTCTTGAGAAAGGCTTGTATTGCTATATACTTTCCTTTTAGGACTACCTTTGCTGCATCCCAAAGATTTTGAATAGTTGTGTTTTCATTTTCATTGGTTTCCATGTATGTTTTTAATTCTTCTTTAATTTCCTGGTTGACCCATTCATTCTTCAGTAGGATGCTCTTTAGCCTCCATGTATTTGAGTTCTTTCCGACTTTCCTCTTGTGATTGAGTTCTAGTTTCAAAGCATTGTGGTCTGAAAATCGGCAGGGAATGATCCCAATCTTTTGGTACCGGTTGAGACCTGATTTATGACCTAGGATGTGATCTATTCTGGAGAATGTTCCATGGGCACTAGAGAAGAATGTGTATTCCGTTGCTTTGGGGTGGAATGTTCTGACTATGTCTGTGAAGTCCATTTGGTCCAGTGTGTCATTTAAAGTCTTTATTTCCTTGTTGATCTTTTGCTTAGACGATCTGTCCATTTCAGTGAGGGGGGTGTTAAAGTCCCCCACTATTATTGTATTGCTGTCGATGTATTTCTTTGCTTTTGTTATTAATTGCCTTATATAATTGGCTGCTCCCATGTTAGGGGCATAGATATTTACAATTGTTAGATCTTCTTGTTGGGTAGATCCTTTAAGTAGGATATAATGTCCTTCCTCATCTCTTATTACAGTCTTTGGTTTAAAATCTAATTTGTCTGATATAAGGATTGCCACCCCAGCTTTCTTTTGGTGTCCATTAGCATGGTAAATGGTTTTCCACCCCCTCACTTTCAATCTGGGGGTGTCTTTGAGTCTAAAATGAGTCTCTTGCAGACAGCATATCGTTGGGTCTTGTTTTTTAATACAGTCTGATAGCCTGTGTCTTTTGATTGGGGCATTTAGCCCATTTACATTCAGGGTAACTATTGAAAGATAGGAATTTAGTGCCATTGTATTGCCTGTAAGGTGACTGTTACCGTATATTGTCTGTGTTCCTTTCTGGTCTATGTTGCTTTTAGGCTCTCTCTTTGCTTAGAGGACCCCTTTCAAGATTTCCTGTAGGGCTGGTTTTGTGTTCGCAAATTCCTTTAGTTTTTGTTTGTCCTGGAAGCTTTTTATCTCTCCTTCAATTTTCAATGACAGCCTAGCTGGATATAGTATTCTTGGCTGCATATTTTTCTCATTTAGTGCTCTGAATATATCCTGCCAGTCCTTTCTGGCCTGCCAGGTCTCTGTGGATAGGTCTGTTGCCAATCTAATGTTTCTACCCTTGTAGGTTACATATCTCTTCTCCCGAGCTGCTTTCAGGATTTTCTCTTTGTCTATGAGACTCGTAAGTTTTACTATTAGATGTCAGGGTGTTGACCTATTTTTATTGATTTTGAGAGGGGTTCTCTGTGCTTCCTGGATTTTCATGCCTGTTTCCTTCCCCAAATTAGGGAAGTTCTCTGCTATAATTTGCTCCATTATACCTTCTGCCCCTCTCTCTCTTTCTTCTTCTTCTGGGATCCCAATTATTCTAATGTTGTTTCGTCTTATGGTATCGCTTATCTCTCGAATTCTGCCCTCGTGATCCAGTAGTTGTTTATCTCTCTTTTTCTCAGCTTCTTTATTTTCCATCATTTCATCTTCTATATTACTGATTCTCTCTTCTGCCTCATTTATTCTAGCAGTTAGTGCCCCCATTTTTTATTGCACCTCATTAATAGCCTTTTTGATTTCTACTTGGTTGGATTTTAGTTCTTTTACTTCTCCATTAAGGGTTTCTCTAATAACTTCCATATTTTTTTCAAGCCCAGCTAGTATCTTTAAAGTGATGATTCTGAACTCTAGATCTGACATCGTACTAGTGTCCGTATTGAGTAGGTCCCTGGCAGTCAGTACTACCTCTTGTTCTTTTTGTTGAGGTGATTTTTTCCGTCTTGTCATTTTGTGCAGAGGAGAATAGATTAATGAGAGAACAAAATGCTAGCAGAGTAACAACATCCCCAGAAAATATACTCTAAACAAATCAGAAAAGACCTGAAGCAGTGGGAAAAGAAAGGGAAAGAGAGAAAAAAGAGAAAGAAAAAAAAGAAAAAGAAAAAGATAAAGATAAAAACAAAAACAAACAAAACAAAACAACAACAACAACAAAAAGAACAGAATGTGATCAAATATGATCAGGCTGGTATATAGATCAGTGCCACACACTAGATTTGGGGTGTATTTTGGTCTTTTAGAAGAAAGTGCCTCCCAAAATTTTAAAGAAAGAAAAACTTATATATGTACAAAAATAAGGGTTGATATGATGAAGGGATGGAATATGACTGTAAAGATGGAAATTATAAAAAATTTTATAAAAGGAATTGATAAGAAGTTGTTTGAAAAAAGAAAGAAGAGGATTTAAAAAAAGAAAAAAGAAAAAAAAAGGGAGAGGATGTGATCAGGCAGGGGAATAGAAAACACCATATACTAGAGATTTAGGGTATATTTTAATCTGTTAGAAGAAACTATCTCAAAATTTTAAAGAGAGAACAACTTATATATATAAGCCAAAAATACGGGTAACTACTATGAAGGGATAGAATATGACTCTAAAAATGAAAAATAAAAATGTGTTTTTTTTTTAAAAAAGGGATTGATAAGATGTTGGTTGAAAAAGTGAAAAAGAAAAATTCAAAAAGAAAAAAAAGAAAAAAAGACAGTTAAAAAAAAATTAACCTTGAAAGACTAAAGAATCATGGTAAAAAAGCCATGAATTCTATGTGCAGTAATCCCCTAGCGCTGGAGTTCTGCCGTTCTCATTGATCGGTAAACTTGGTCTTGGCTGGCTGTTCTCGCTGATCTTCTGGGGAGGGGCCTGTTGCCGTGGTTTCCAAGTGTCTCTGCCGGAGGCGGAATTGCCCCGCCCTTGCCCCCTCCCGGCTAAGTAATCTGCTCGGGTTTGCTCTCCGGGGCTTTTGTTCCCTGCGAGCTTTCCGTACAGCTTTGGAGGCGGAGAGTGAAGATGGCGGCCTCCCAATCTCCGCCCCGGAGGAGCCGAGAACTCGGGCCCACTCCTCAGTGAGCCCCCAGAGAAAAGCCGTCAGTCACTCCCGGCTCCCCGGTCTCCGGCTGCACTCCGTGCTCACCTGGCCTGTGACCGCGCATTTTTATCTCTGGCACCCGACCCCGGGTGGAGTCTCCAAACCCAGCAGATCCCTGCGGTGTGCTCCCCACCGCTCCTCCCGGGGGAGGAAGGGGAGTCTCCCCGGATCTGCCGCTTGTTGGGTCCCTGCTGGAGGAGCAGGGGCCCGACGGTGCCGCGGATCACGGTCTATGGCGACCCCGAGCTGAGAGCCCGCGCCTGGGCTCTGCCTCTGCAGCCGGCTTCCCTGCTCCGATCCCTGGGAGCTCTCCCGCACTCAGGCACCCCCGGTCTTTCTGTGACCCCGAGGGTCCTGAGACCACACTGTCCCGGAGGGTTCCACCCCCCGCTTAGCCACCAGAGTGACGTCCCTCGGCGGAGCCGACTTCTAAAAGTTCCGATTTTGTGCTCCGCGGCTCTATCACTTGCCAGAAGCGGCCGACGGAGGCCCCTCCCCCGCCGTCTATCCTCCCGAATATCGCCTCGGATTCACTTCTCCGCATGTCCTACCTTCCAGAAAGTGGTCGCTTTTCTGATGAGAGTGTTGTTGCTCTTCTTTTCTTCGATCTCCGGTTGAGTTTGTAGGTGTTCCGAATGGTTTGATCCCTATCCAGCTGAATTCCTGAGAGGAGACGAAATCCAGGTCTCCTACTCCTCCGCCATCTTGCTCCGCCCCCTGTTTATAATTCATTTTGAGTTTAATTTTTGTGAGGGGTATTTATCTCAGTTACTTTTGAATTTCAGATAATGAATGAGCAATAGTTTTAGTGTAAGTATGTCACAAATATTGCTACACTAATAGATGTGTAGTAGTATCTTGTTTTAATTTGTATTTCCTTGATAATATATGATGTGGGGCATCTTTTCACGTTTATTTGCCATTTGTTCATCTTCATTGGTAAAGTGTTTGTTAAGGTCTTTGGACATATTTATACTAATGGGCCATATTTATACTAAAAATGGTTTCTTATTTGTTGTTTATCTGAAATTCAAATTTGACTGTATATCCTACACTTTATCTGGCAACCCCAGTCTGGAGGCACAGGAAAAAAGATCATGGTGAAGTTTACACTGGCTCTGAAATCTTCCCCTTGACTATAAAACGTATTATTCCCAATTACATTTCAGTGGCTGCAGAAGTTAAATAACCAAGCCTAATGTTAACAATTTAGAGAAGTATTGTTATTCCAAAAGGAAATCAACTTCACAAGAAGCAAAAAATATGTTGAATGGAATTTTAACTTGCCACACATCCGTAACCATAGGTTGTTTTCTAACAAATTCTAAAGTTCGTCAGCACATTGTATGTCTATCCTTTCATACACAAGACTCAGAAATTAGCACAGGTTAAGCCCACTTATTGCAAATTCCTTACCTTGTTTGTGTTGACTGAAGTTTTACTTTGACCTTCTAAAATACACAAAATGCAATTTTAAATTAACAGTTAATTAGTTAAATTCATTTGCATATCTTCTAGCCTTGTGTTCATCATCGCTCTCACATCCTCTTTATGGGTTTGCTTTCCTTCTTACTGAAACATGTCCTCCAATAGTTTAGAGTCTGCAATGTAATTTTTTTTTGTACTTTTATGCTTAAAAAACGGGGTAAAATTTCATAACATTAGAGGTAACTAAAAACTTAAAAGCTAATGAAAAGGACAGTTTTAATTTTGCCCTCACTCTTTTCTTTTAAAATATTATTTTTCATTTACTTGAGAGAGAGAGAGGGTGAGAGAGTGTGCATGAGTGGGGGGAGGGGCAGAGAGAGAGGGAGAAGCAGACTCCCCACTGAGCAGGGAGCCTGACGCAGGGCTCAATCCCAGGACCCTGAGATCATGATTTGAGCTGAAAGCAAACGCTTAACCCACTGAGCCACCCAGGTGCCCCTTTGCCCTCACTCTTAAGTAATTGCTTAACTGGTTATAAAACTTTTAACCGACAAGTAGTTTTCCTCATTAGTTTGAAGAGATTGTACTAATGCTCTTGGAGATAGTATTGCTAATGACTTGCTCATTTGTTTGTTGAACTGCATCAGAATGACCCAGGTCAAAATTCTACTCTGACTTACAATAGCACCAAAGGGCTGGCCGAGCCCTCAATGAAGTGATTCTCCAAAGGAAACTGGTAGCCTGACAACCTCATCCAGGTTGCCAATATTTATTTTTGCCCTCAGAACTTTTTTTTTAATTTGAGTTAGTTGTCAACATTTAAAATTAGGGAGATTTTACATTTAAAAAATATGATTTCTAACTTCTCTTTAAAAATCCCAAGACCTCATCATGTACTCCCATGGAAACATTTCACAGGAATAGGCAGAGTAGTAACTGCTTCCTCTAGACAAATCCTGGGACCTCTTTCCCCCACAGGCTCCATACAGCCCAGTTCTTTTATATACATTATTTTTTAGACTCTAGTATTTGAGTTGAAGGTCTCTCTGCTAAAGACTAAGTATGGAACTTCTTGATAAAGATAGAAAAATAAAGGCATATCATGCACTATCCTCCCCAAATACCTAACAAAATGAATACAAAGGAAATTTAAAAGAAGCAAAAAAAATTCAGTAGTTATAAATAAAGAATATAATATCACATTAGAAAATGTACATTATAACATGTAAAAGGTCAGGACAAGAAAAGAAAGAAAAAATCTTGAACAGCTCAGCATCATTCTTAATGTCACTCCTGCCCTGAATAAGCAATCCTGAAGAAAGAACATAAGCATAATATTCTTGGGATTTTTTTTTTTTTTTAACCATGATTCTTCAACTTAGGGAGAAGCAAAATGAGTCAGTGTAAGATAGTCTAAGGAAAGTTTGTGAAACATCAATGTAAAAAGACGTCCCTGCCTGCCTCTGCATAATCTCAGGACATCAGGAAAGGCAAGTAAGCCCATGAAGATTCACCATTTTTCAAGATCACACATTGAGCTGAGAGAATGAATTCTGTACCTAGAACTCATGTAATGATAATAGCATCCAATAAAAAGGGATAAAAGGCATACAGAATGGGAGGAAGTCATGAAAACTGCATTTCAGATGAAAAATTTTCTTACATAGGAAATCCAAAGAAATCTACAAAATGACCATTATAATTAATGTGAAGTTAGCAAAGTCACAAGATAATAGGTTTATATACCAAAAAAATTTGTATTTTATATAGTAAGAACAAATAGTTGGATAATAAAATTTTAAAAATGTATTAACAAATACATGAATATAAAATTCTTAGAATTGAATTTAACAAAAGATGTGCAAGATCTCTACACCTTAAATTACGTAATACTGCTGAGAGAAATGAAAGAAGACTTAATGAAGCATATGAAATTATATACCATGTTCATGGATTGAAATCTCATTATTATTAAGACAATCCTCTCCAGATTGATCTATCAATTCTGTACAATCCCAGCATACTTTTTTTCTGTAGAAAATGATAAGGCAATTCTAAAATACACATGGAATTGTAAATGACTTAGAATGTCTAAAGCAATCACGAAAAAAAACAAACCCACATGACTCACACAAAGTTTTAAGACTTATAACAAACCTATGCATAAGGATTGTATTAGTTTCCCAGGGCTGCTGTAACAAAGTACCACAAAAGGGTGCCTTAAAACAACAAAAATTTATTGTCACACAGTTCTGGAGGCTGGAAGTCTAAAGTCAAGGATTCAGCTGAGCCATGCTCTCTGATGGCTCTAGAGAAGAAATCCTTCCTTGCCTCTTCCTAGTTCCTGGTGGTTCTTGGCAATCCTTGATACCCCTTGGCTTATAGATGCATCACTCCAGTTTCTGCCTCCATCATCACATGGCTGTTTCCTTGTGTATTTCTCTTCGCATGCCATCAAAGGATATCATATTGAAGTGTTGGAAATTGCATTACTCTTTGTTAACATTATTTAGTACACAAATCACAGTCCCTTTCCATGATACTGTCCTTAGATGCAAGTGAGAGGGGCTCTTGATCCAGGCTCATCCTTTTAGAAGACTCCACTCTGGCCCTTCTCTGGCTAAAACTCTCCCTGTAAGGTGAAGGGTCCATGGGACCAAAGGAAAGGGCTCACCTGAATCCCATATCCTTCCCTCAAGACTATGCTTCTAGACCCAAAAGTTCCCTACCCAAATGGTCTTGAACTTGCTTCTGGGCCTGCATAGGCCTCTTTCTTGGATCTATTCTCCTGAGGATAAATTGTGCCTCTAGGAGAGGAAGCCAATGGGTATCAATTTGTGAGAGGTATGATGGAGCTTGGATATGTGAGCTAGGATATCTGTATATGTATGCAAGACACTTTTGGTGCAGGATGGAGTCAAATGTGAGAAGAGAAGGAGAAGCATTCTTGGAGAATGGAGTCCCTGGTTCTTCTTGAACCACCATCTTGCAATGTGCTAGAGAATTCCAAATTAAAACCTGTCTTCTGTACTGTTTTCAAGATGTATTAGTCAAGGTGGTAGAATGGAACATTTTTTTTAAACTATGTGTGAAGTTAATTTATAAATTTTAAATATTTGGAAATATTTTATGTGGGTCTTCATTTTAATTCTTGCTTTGAGCTCACCTGAGTGTCCTCCCACCCCAGATACTTTGTCTTCAAACCCAGAATGATTTGGGGTAAATAGTCCTTGGAATCCATTCCTTATGGGAAGAGCAGGGAAGGGGTTAACCATACCACACTAACTCCCTACCTGAAGAGCTTAGACAGTTGGTGTTACCCAACATGGCCAAATCAAGTTATATAGTTCAGGGCTTTTTATTTTGTGCCAAATCAGCAGGTTAACAGTGCTAAGGAAGCTTGAAAAGGCCCTGGGTGTTGGTTACCTATCCAAAACCCTGTGACCTGTGGTTTGGCATGGTTGATTTTTCAAAAATTCTTCTCTTGGTAAACAAGTTTGTAGTTTTTTTCTGACGTCATTGCGGTTTCTGGTCTGGCACAATCTGGTTGTAACTTAGCCACAGAAGTAAACTGTGGTCATGGGGCACCTGGGTGGCTCAGTCGGTTAAGCATCTGCCTTCGGCTCAGGTCATCTTGGGGTCCTGAGATCGAGCCCTGCATTGGGCTCTGAGCAGAGAGAGAGTCTGCTTCTCTCTCTCTCCTCAAATAAATGAACAAAATCTTAAAAAAAAAAAAAGAAACTGTGGCCAAACTGAGATTCTACATAGCAGAAAATTATCAAGCTGAATAAAATATATCCCTTGCTTTCACATAGTTCACATACATAGACAGTGGAATTATGATATCAACACCACAATGAAGATACCAAGTGAGGGGCGTAAAAGGCAGTAAAATACATTCCATACCAAGGGAAACTTCATGGACAAAACCTTTGGGAAAGAAGTAGGATCTTGACATTTTGACAGACAGAGGTGGTGGAGGATAGACAAGTGATAAGGACAAATCAGACAAATGAAACTGGTTGAGCCTAGGCATCACCGTGGACACATTCAAGGGACAATGATTGGTTCCATGTTGCTGCACAGAATGAATGAGAGGATGAGTTGTTCCATGTGCCCAGGATGTCGTTCCATCAGTGCACAAAAATATTTTGGTGAGCATCTCACAGGGTTTCTATCTTTTCTTCATAATTCTTACCACAATGTAACTAAATAATTATATAATTACTTAATATTTGCCCCCCTTTGCTAACATACTCCATGAAGACATAGATCACATTTGTCTTATTCATGGAGATATTCCACAATTTGGCATGGAGTCTTGCATATAATAGGCACTCGAAAAATACTTAGATAACAAATGTATGAATGAATGATATATTAATTAATAATGCATTGATTGAGTAATTAGGCTGGAAGAGGAGGTTGTAGTTAGACTGTAGATGTACCTGAGTGACATGCTAATGAGTTTGGTAAACAATGATGTTTTATTCATTTCTGTATTGAAACTCAAATAAATATTCATTTAACTGTTTATTTTATGTTAGGCACTGTGTTAAATATGGAACCTAAAATGATAATTAAAACACTCTGCCAGGATCTTGCAGAACAGTAGGAGGAAGCAGATAAGCAAATAACTATAATAAAAATATGTGAGATCTTTATTAGAGGTATGTTCCAAGTATATGAGAACACAGACAATGGACTAATTTATTCTGCTTTGGCAGTGAGTGGGACAGTGAATGTTCCCCAGAAGAATCAATATCTCAGTGAAGAATTTAAGGATGAATGAGGGCTTTTTAGGTGGGAAAAGTTGGGAGGAAGAACATTATAGAAACATTATATTTCCAGCAATACAGAGAACTGAATAGTGTAAAATCCTTCTGAAAAAAAGGGAAAAAAATTTTAAATGTTGGATAAAATATAAAGTAGAAATCTTTAGGGGCAGCTGGGTGGCTCAGTTGGTTAAGCAACTGTCTTCAGCTCAGGCCATGATCCTGGAGTCCAGAGATCAAGTCCCTCATTGGGCTCCCTGCTCAGCCACAATAAAGGAGGAATAGATCAGATATAGAATAAAAATTGAATATTAAAAATATGATGAATATGATGAGTGAATAGGATGACCAGGCAGATTTGGATGATAACCAAATAAGACTTCAAGAAATGAAAACAAAAACAGTAACAGGAGTCAAAATCCTTACAGAAAGCAAAAGTTGGCTGAAGAGTTAATTATTTGACTTGAAGATAGATCTCAAGAAATTACCCAGGTGTGGAGCAGAGACCAAAATATGGAAAATATGAAAGAACTATGAAGAGACATGGAAGGACAAAAAGGGAAATTGAGCTGGTGGAACCTGGGGAAATGCTAACATACATCTGACCAAAGTTGTATAAGTGGAGAGTAGAAGGATTTGGAGAATGCAATATTGAGAAAATATTGAGAACTAAGAATTTTCCATATTTTAAGAAATATGCCCTACTGGATTCAGAAGGGCCAATGAATCACAAACAGGATAAATATAAAGAAATCAATAGCTAAAGTCATTGTGGCAAATGGCACAGCACCTAGGAAGAGGAGAAGACAAGATGGATGAAGGAAATAGGAAAGAAGCCCAAATAAGAAATTAGAAATGATAGAAGGGGACCACACTGAGATGCAGCAAAAGCTCTGATGATGAGAAAGTAAAGTTGAAAACTTAGACAACACAGACCAAAAGTATAAATACCAAAAAATGCAAATAACAAAACCAATGTCTTTTTTTTTTTTAAGTGTTATTTATTTATTTTATAGAGAGAGAGCGGGGGAAGGGGCAAAGGGAAAGGGAGAGAGTGCATCTCAAGCAGACTCCCTGCTAAGTGCAGAGCCCTACATGGGGCTCAATCTCACAACCCTGAGATCACAACCTGAGCTGAAACCAAGAGTCGGATGCCTAACCCAAGCGCCCCTACAAAACCAATTTCTGAAGGAATGAAAGATCTGAATTGCTCTGTGACCATTAAAGAAAATAAACCAGGAATTAAAATTTTCCCCCCAAAGAAAACATCTGATACAAGATGGTTTTACAGGAAGTTCTATCACACATATTCAAGGGACCCATCATTCTAATCCTCACACAAACTTTTCTAGAGAAAAGGCTGAGAGGTAGTACTTGTCGATTCATTTTATGTAGTTGATATAACTGTTAATTCCAAAGTCGGATAAATACAGTATAAGAAAGGGAAGTACAACTAATTTCACTCAGATGAATGTACTGTCCCAGTAAAGCACCTGTATAAAATTGACATGATTTCATATCAGGAATGCAAAGTTGGCTTAACATTAGAAAAATTATTAATGTAATTTACCACATTAACAGATTAAAAATCAAGAACTTAGGATAGCCTTCATAGACACAGAATAAGCACAATTCAACATATATTCATGTAAAAGATCTTTTAAATTTCCCCACAAGGGAAATTCCTTATCCTAAACAAAGTTAACCCGACCTAAACCTACAGCCAACATTTTATTCAATGGTCAAAGCAGGAATAAGACAAGAGTGACCACTCTCACCATCTCTACTGAACATTCTACTTCAGGATCTTGCAAGCACAGTAGGTAAAAACATGTACATACATAAAATATAAATATTCAAAGACAGAAACACAAATGTTAGTAGTCGGCGATATGATTGTCTACCAGAAAACCCCAAAGCATTTACTAACGAATTATTAAAATTAATGAGAATGTTTGAAAACATTGCTCTATGTAAGCACTTAAAACTTTGAAAAGATAATAGAGGAAAATATTGTATAATTCAGAGTAGCAGAGGATTTTTTAAACAAGACACAAAAAGTAGAACCCTTTAAAATTGATGAATTCAATTTATTATAAATAAAATATGTTCACCAAAGGGCACTTAAAGAGTGAAAGACAAGCCACGAATCAGGATAAAATATATGCTATACATGTAACTCACAGAGACTTAGTATCCAGACTGTCTCACAAAGAACTTCCAAAACCCAAGAAGAAAGACAAATAAACCAATAGAAAAGCAGTCAGAAGCTATAAAAAGGCATTTCACCATAGAGGGAATGCAAATGGCCAGTAGCCTATGAAAAGGTGCTCAACCTTATTAGTCATCAAAACAATGCAAATTACAACCACAGTGAGATACCATTTCACATTACTAAGTTAGAAAAAAACTTTAAACTTTCACAATGCCAAGTTTTGGCTAGGAAGTAGAGCAAGAAATGGTTTTTCCATATGCCACAGGTGGTTGTGTACGTTGGTACCACTTTACCTAGTAAAATTGAAAATGTCCTTCACTACAGGAAACAGAAATTCTACTTCTAGGTATATAGTGTAGGGAAATTCTTGTTCATTGGTTCTACAAAAACATGAATAAAAGTATTTTTGAGTAAGGATGGCTCCTAAGGGTTTAACTTTTATATGAATGGGAATTTGAGAATAGCTAGTTAAAAAAAAAAAAAAAGAAGAAGAAGGAAAAAGATACCAGTCAGTGGCTTTTGTGTATTGATGACAATGTTTCTTCATGGGCTTTAGACAGGGACATTTATGTTTGAATCCTGATTCACATGTTTACCACCTGCATAACCTTGGGCAAGCTGTTCCTACTCTCTAAGTCTTGGTCTTTGCCTCTGTAGATGGTAGATATGAGACTATCTTAAAGATTATGGTGAGGGTTAGGTATATTATTTACAACATGCCCAGCACACAGTAATGTTCCATGGATGTCAACTAGTATGACTGCTCCATTGAACAGACTGGACAGGGATACACTAAATAGAGAAAGGAGAGGAAGGGAGCCAGCTACATACTGAGCATCTCCATCCAACATCTCAGGCACTCTCCAAGGGAAGATAAAATCTTTAGGGCTGGGTAAATTCATATTAGAAAAGAGTATTCCCTGCAGGTAAAATGTGAAGTGCAGGGATGAGGGTGTGGTGGAAAGAGCACGGAGACTCAGGAGCTGCCTCTGAGTCCTGCCTCTACCGCAGGTTGGATCTAGAACTTTGGGCAAGTCTGTGAAGCTCCATAGGTCTCAGTTTCTTCTCTGTAAAAAGGAAATAATCATGCAATAGGCTGCTGTGAGGATCAGGAGAGAAAATATGTACCAAAGCTCCAATCTGCAAAGGGTTATGCAAAAGTCTTAATATCAATAGTAACCATGTTTCTTTCTACTTGTCTCCCTCTCTTGGCACAATTCTCCCCACTCTGCACTTTTTGGCACCCAAAATTCTATTGTTGGTTTCAGGGCTCCTGCTTCCTTGAGCTCTCCCTCCCATTCATCAAAAGTTACCCCCCACCCCAAGGCCATTATGTCAAGGTCTTGCTAGAGAGCAGGCTGATTTTGTGAACCAATGTATATCGGTCTATTTGTAGATAACCATGGATTCCCCCTTTCCTCTCCCATCCACTTATCATGTTGGCTATTACATAGGTATTTTAAAGATGAACCTTTGGTGGGGCGCCTGGGTGGCTCAGTCATTAAGCGTCTGCCTTCAGCTCAGGTCATGATCCCAGGGTCCTGGGATCAAGCCCCACATCGGGCTCCCTGCTCGGTGGGAAGACTGCTTCTCCTCTCCCACTCTCCCTGCTTGTGTTCCCTCTCTCGCTGTCTCTCTCTCTGTCAAATAAATAATAAAATCTTAAAAAAAATAAAATAAAGATGAACTTTTGGGAGGGAAAATCCTCTAATGAAAACACTGACAAATGCTCAAAATTTTAGGTGCTGTGGCAGTCTGTTGGGTGAGATTCACTTTACCAAATAAGGCTTCCTCACAGGACACCCCAGACACATCTTCTTCCTCATGTACTCATTGTGAAGTTTAATGACTTCTCTATCCTCAAAGTTTGAGAAAGCTTCTGGGAGAAACAGAGTTTCAGACCTTGCCACTGAAGATCACAGGAATAGAGATAATACCTGCCTAGCATTTTTATGCTGCACAAAGAGCTTTCATATGTGATGTCTCATTCAATCTTTTTTTTTTTTTTAAGATTTTATCTATTTATTTGACAGAGAGATAGACAGAAGAGCACAAAGGGAGGGAGTGGCAGAGGGAGAGGGAGAAGCAGGCTCTGCACTGAGCAGGGAACCCGATGCGGGACTCAATCCCAGGACCCTGAGATCATGACCTGAGCCGAAGGCAGACGCCCAACCATCTGAGCCACCCAGGCGCCCTGTCTCATTCAATCTTTATATCAATCCTGGGAGGAGAAAACTGAGATGTGGCCTGTGGTCCCCAGTTTTGTAGATGAAGAAGCCTTGGCTCAGGAGGTTTCACCCAAGGTTAGATACCTCTCTTGGCTGAGTTTAGCCACACCTTTCTTGGACTCCTCTTCCCTTCCTGGTCACCAGAGCGACCTGGGCCACACAAGAAAGGATGGTAGGTGTGAAGTCACCACAGACCCGTTCCTCTTGTCAGTGCTTGGTATTCCCAGTTCTTGGGGGAGCTAACTGCCATGTAGGGTCTTGGTAAAAAGACCAACAGCCCGGCCAGAAGCCCAGAGAGCCCATTTTGGACTGCTGCTCCTTAAACCTCCACCATTGGCCACCAACATCCCACGGGATGGTACTCTGGATATAGAAAGACCCAGTTTTCCAGGACAGACTGAGAACGAGTGATGAAGGCTTCACTTGTATCCCTTCCACGTTCCCCATCCTTTTTCTTAGCTCTATTGAGGCTTTCCCCATCTAAAGCAACAGGGGGTTGTCACCTTCCACAAGCAACTTTTGAAATGATAATTAATCGGTCCTCCTAATTACTTAATAAGCATGCCTTACATGTCCTTAATTAATTCTGCACCCAGCTGCCCCGAGCTGTAGGTCACCTTGGTCACCTTTGGGGTGTGGCTGAGACACCAAGTCAGGCTAGGGATCTGCCTAAGGTCACCCAGCAGTGTCTGCAGCTCAGTCACCTCACCAGCCAGTGGATATCAAGGTTATGAAGTCAGTTCTGCTCAAACCCTCCTCCCCAGGGTCCAGTGCTCTGTGCAGCTTTGCTCCCCATTCCCCTTACCTCGGTGAAGCCTCCCGTCCACACTCACACGTCCTGGTCCCCTGAGGGCCATATTAAATAATTGCTAGTGTATTTAGTCCAATGAAATAGTCCAATGCAATCGGTTACATTCCTACATTATTAATTAATAGGCCTTGTTTTATTCTCCCCCATAGGTATGTGCATTTTAAGAGAGGGTCTTCTGCAGTCCCAAAGCCTTAATCCACAGAGATGAAGTTCTAATGGTAGAATTCCAGGCACTTGTCACCACTGGTAGACAAGCTACTTTAGCAATGGGGCTTTTTGGGCAGAAGATTCTCACACAACCCGGCAGGTCAGGTAAGCTGGAGGATCTTGCTGGTGCTGCCCCCCACACCCCTCGTCATGCCCGGGCTTGGTCATTTGAGGACACTCTCGAGGGACTAGAAAGGAGCATGTGAACTAAGAGCTGGAAGCCAGTTCTCCCTTAATTAATTCCAGCTGAAGTCACATCCCTCCGAGAGCCAAGCTGTGTGCCAAGCCACCCTTTACCCTGCTGTGATCTGGGCTGGCCCAGCTACGGTGCCAGATTTCGGGATACTCTAACACATGACTCACACGCATGCATATGTGTGTGTGAGTGCATGCGTGTGCACGTACACGTGTGTGCCCGTGTGTGAGGCAGAGAGGCAAAGGTGACCACCCAGGGGGATGAATCCTGCCCAAGCCATTCCGGTCGGGATGCCTGTGGGAACCAAATGAATGAAGTCTAATAAAGTGCAGATGGAGGACAGTGACAGTCGGTTCTCACGTATTCTAATGCAGGGCTAGGGAGGCACAGGGATGCCGTGGCTAATCCTAAAGCATTTACAAGGGGTTTAGGAGGAGCCAGTTGGGTTACTGGAAGACTTCTTATTTGCGCTCAAACTATTATTATTGAAAAGAAATTGGCTGTAATTGGAAATCAAGAGAGTAGGCAGGACTGGGGGTGCAGCTCCTTATCCAAGCGGGAGGCTTGGAGCAATGAATCTGGGTGGAAACAATGGGCTACAAATCAGTTCAGTGATGTGCTGAGAAGATTCTGGAGCAAACAGTCTTATCCTAGACTAAAAATCTCCTGTGGGAAATTTGCTCTCTCCCCTTGTTCATCATTTGGGGCAGCACTGGGATTGGGTTTTGAGTCAAATAAATGTGGGTTCAAATCCCGAATTCCCCCCTTACAAGTTATGTAGGTTGGATAAATGACTTAGTTCTCTAAGCCTTGTTTTTTTGTTTTTTTTTTTCATCTGTAATAATTTGGCAGGGTTGCTTCGATGATTAAGCAAGATAATAATAATTATGATTCTTGTTTATGATAATGATAATTGTCAATGTGTACTGAATGTGTTTATATTTATAATACCAGTTTACAGATACCTTGTAAGATACGGAGCAGGAAACAAGGGTTCAGGGATGTGACACCCAAAGGCTTCATGAATATTCATTTTCTCAAGATAGGATGTGTAAAATCATTCCATTTTGCCTAAATTGGAAAGTGTGTGGAGATAAAACAGAAAGGACATTAGGAAACATTAATTGTGCTTTTGTTGAGGAAGCGGGTCTACATGTGAACCTTATTTTTTTCTTGCTTGGCAATCCGTATATTCTAAAATTATGACTTGTTACTTTGGTAGTATGAAAAAAACCATAGTTGGTATTGAGAGCTATGAGCAAATACTCTCTATTTTCCCTTCAATGTGCTACTTGGTGATCTTTGAGCTGGCAGTGGTCTGGAGGCTCGCATCCTTTAACGATTTTGATGTGCAAAGCCTGCCAGACCCACCGTGGCCATGTAGCCCAAGTGAGAAATGACATTGGTTCAGTCTCTGGGATTTGGGGGTGCTTACCCCTGCATAATTTAGCCCATCAGAAATGATAAAGGTTGTTTTTGCCTTTCAGATCCATACAATCGTTGGGGAGGGAAATTAAAAAATACACACAAAACAGTCAAAAATACACACAAGATGCTGTACAGAATAGTCATGATGGAATTAACTTTCTGAATAGCTTAGTGTATACATCCTTCCAGACTTTACACATACATTCAAACATAAACACACCTATAAATATGTAAGCCTCTAAAAAATACCTCTTTTTAGGAAAATGGGATCATGTTCTACACATTATTTTATAATTTGACTCTCACATTTGTGAGAAAGGGCAGTTAGCTCTCATAACACTGTAGAAGGTGGGCATTGTCCCTTTTTTTTTTTTTAAGATTTTATTTATTTATTTTGAGAGAGAGAGAATGAGAGACAGAGAGTATGAGAGGGAGGAGGGTCAGAGGGAGAAGCAGACTCCCTGCCGAGCAGGGAGCCCGATGCGGGACTCGATCCTGGGACTCCAGGATCATGACCTGAGCCGAAGGCAGTCGCTTAACCAACTGAGCCACCCAGGCGCCCAGGGCATTGTCCCTTTTTAACAGAAACTGGATCTCAGAAAGTTTAAGCAACATTTTTAAGGTCACTCAGCTGACAAGCGATGGAATTGGGACTTGAACCCAGGTCTCCCTGGCTCCAGAGTTACTGAATAATGCAACACATTCCCTACCTTCATGAAACAGAACACACAAAACACCTTACACGTATAAGACCCATATCGAGTGAGAAACCAGCACCTTGATCGCATGCGTTCTCAGTGTTCTGAGGGAATAGCTTGCTCTGTTGGCAATGGGAAAAAGGCTTCACAGAGCTGATGGGGCTGGAGCTTGCCCTTGGAGGAAGGGAAGAGCTTAACTAGATGAAGTGAAAGGCATCTACTCATTTATTTACCATGCGTTAATTTATCAATGACTATTTATTAAATGCCTCCTCAGAGACAGGCATTGCAGACAGTGGACATGGTGGGAACACAGACTTGGAGGTGGGAATGTTCCAAAAGGCAGCCCTGGCTGGCTGACTGAGGTGGGGAAAGATGGGTGATAGTGCAGGACAGGCAGGTAGGGAAACAACCAGAGGAGATCTTGGTGCCTTCCTCCACGACAGCCCATGAACAACCTCCAGCTTGGGAAGAATTTTGAATATTACCATGGGCAGTTAAGAACTTAACTCCTACTCCAAAGCTGATATGAGATGATGGGGCAGAGGGTGGGAGGAGATGAAAAAAAATTACAATTCTCCCTTAAGGTGGTTTGACTAGCACAGAACTTGAATTTCGCTCATCCATGATGGTCTAGTACATTGCTGGGCACTTAGTGAGAGCCAAAGGAAGGAAGACACAGCTCCTGATAGAGCTGAGAACAGTAGGATACATCACAGGAGAGTATAAGGTTGATGCTCGAATGTGGGCTACCGACAGAAAGGGGAAGGGTTGAAAAGCAGCCTTGCAGGTCTGGAGTGACACAGACCTGGTTCAAACCCCGACTCTGCTCCTTCGTCTGAGATGCTGGGCAAATTACTGAGCTCAATTTCCTCCTTTGAAGAACAGAGATAATAATGTCTTGTCTGCAGAATTCCAAGCATTGGGAACCATCTGCATAGAAAGTCTAATATCATGTATGGTGCATAGTAGGTGATCAAAAAATGGCGGTGATAGCATCTCGTTCAGAGAATGAGCAGTTAGTTTGGGCAGATAGTGCCACATGGCACAGACTTGACTGGAAGGCAAGTTAAATGCCCTTCAGGACTGTGGGGTGGTTTCCAGAATCTGTCCTTGGGAAAAGCTTCCTCTACCAAATCAGCACCTTTAGTAAGGGCTTCTGATGAGAGATGACCTCTATGTGACCTCCAGCCTCAATGCCTGGATGCTTCCTGCAACAACACAAGCAAGCCCTGACTCACCAACATTATGTGGGCGGGTGGGACCCTTGTGGCCACAGCCAACACTTAATCTCCTGGCCACCTGCAGCCAGGTCTGTTCAAGCCTATGCTACAGAAAGCCAGAAATCATAAGTTTCTAGAATGGTTAGTACAAAGAGGGGGCTTCTGGGAAATCATGACTCTTGGGGAAGCCTCTTTCAAGATTTGCCCTTTCTTCTCTATCCAAGATACTCAAAATATTTTTATTGTTGTTTTTTCTTATTACAAAAGCAAAGTTGGATTATGGTGGAAAACACAGATAAGCAAAAGAAGTGGAAGAGGAAGAAGAAGAGGAAGGAGAAGGAGAAGAAGAAGAAGAAAAAGGAGAAGACCCAACCAAACATTATTCCATCAACCCAGAGATAACCACTCTCAACTGGTATTTTCCCTATCAATCTTTTTCTGAATATATGTGTATATATGTACACACACATATGTGTATAGGTACACATACATGCACAAAATAGTATATATTATAAAAATCATTCCACATCAATGGACACATTTCTTTCAAATAATTTTTAATGACTGGTTGGTATTTCATTGAATGAAGGTGCTGCTCAAATTTTTAATCAGGGAGATATTTAGGCCATTTCCAGGTTTTAATATTATAGCAGTATTTCAGTAAATATCTTTAATCTTTTCTCACATCTTTCGTCATCTCATAACTTCTAGCAGCAAGAGTTCATGTCTTATTTCCTTGGGATAAATTTTAGCAGTGCTGTTGCAGGGTCGTGAAGGAAATACATTTTCAAGGTCAGTAGCTTTAGTTTTGGTGGGATTCCTTTCTTGTAATTTCACTAACTGATCGTGAAAAACAGCTCTGGGAACCAAATCAGAAGTGAGTCTCTAGCACAATGCTAGTGTTCCAAATAACCATATGAAAGTGGTATTTCCCTTCTGGCTTCATTGGCAATAATAATGAGTAGTATTATTATTGTAGTTGTTGCTATTATTACTGTCTTCTGTGCTGTTTTCCTGCTCAGAGATCCCCTCCGGTTGGGCTCCTGAGGGAGAAGTGGGCCATTTGCTGAGAGCCCCATTGACCTCCCATGGAGTGTAGCACAGAGATTCCAGCACATTCCTTGTCTGAGCAGGTGAGGTAAGCTTTTCCTGACCCCACAGAGCCCCTCAACTCTAGACAATAGGTCTTCTATACTGTTTGTACAGTGACACCTGCAAGAGTCTGGTGTTCATTGTCATGCCCTTTGGTTGGCAGGCTCATCTATTGAGTTTGGCTTCTGCTGACTAAAGTCAGGGAAGCTGACCTAGTTGAGGAGACTAGCTTGAAAGAAAAGTCTTAGTGTTGCTCTATGGCCTGAGGGCTCCATGTGAACCTGTCAAAATAAATCCATATGAATTAATCATCCCAAATCAAAACAAGTCCCAGCATTGAGCACAGTACATGGCACATACTATTAGGTACTTTTCTGCAAGTGTTTGCTAAATGAAAATATGGATGGTAGATGAAGGATGGTGTTAATTATCTCTTGCCTTATCTTGCTATAGATGGCATGTCATGCACCCAGAGTCATATATTTATGTCTCCAGAAATCCTTTCAAAAAGGAGATGGAAGATAATGCCTCATATGTAAAGTTAGATACACGCCCATTCTTCAACTCTTGGGCAGACAAAGAGCAAAATGCATGGTTCTAACAAGTACCATTAAGTTTCTAGTAAAGAAAAAGACTGACCTGCCAACTATGAATTGTGTGAGCATACATTAAAAAATATTTTCAGATATCCCTGGTCTCAAAAAAGTCACTTCCCAAGCAGCTTTTCTTGGGAAGCTACAGGAGGATGTGTTCTACTGAAAAAAGTGGGGAGCAAACCAAGCCATAGAATCTAGAATCCAGATGGAGCCCAGGAGACAGGCACAGGGAATTCTTCGGATGACAACAAAAGAAAGATCTTAATTGTAATAGCACAGCAGACTTGCAGAGCGACCTGCCTGGACTGTAGGAGGAGGACCCAGGGTCTCCAGGAGGGAGATATCTGCCCCCCACCCAAGAAAATGAAACGCTTTGATTACTGGGAGAAGTTTTATAGCTCTGTGTGAGAGTTTGGGGGGTGAATTAATATTAGGTAGACAAAACTGCAATGGAAAAATGAGACAATTGTTGACTATAGGAAAAAAATACACAAGAAAGAAAATATAACCATGTTATATTAGGTGGCTCACCAGTGAACAACATTTTCACAGACGTTACCAGGTAAACAGTTAGTATCGGATTATTAACAAAGTATCGATGTGAAGTCTGTGTGTGTGTTGTAAAGAGATAGAGAAGGAGCAGAAGAAAGGAGGTGTAAAGAGCTGGATCCTGATCTTCCATGATAGAAGAACCAAAGATAAATGTCTAAGATTGAAAAATCAAGAGCTAGCAGGATAAGCCCGTCATTTCAAGATAGAGAGGTAAATGCCAAAAAATAGCTAAAAAGGTTGAAAGTTATTGTCTTCTGGGAGAACAACTTAAGGGGAGGAAGGAGTAGAGCGGGCATTTCTGATTTTCATTACAAGACTGACTTTTAAAAAATGATGTACCTATATTATTTTGAAAAATTAAATTCATAAAAGTGCTAGAGGATGAGTAACTGAGAGAATTGATGCAGACTTCTCCTCTTGGGGGCTTTTGATGGCTAAGCCTGTGCTTTGTAGTGTTTTGTTTGGTTTTGTTTAAATCATATTTTCTATGGTTGCTTTAGGGACAGTCACAGAGGGAAAAGGGGTAACCAAGAAGATAGAGCCCTTCAACATTTTTATTGGTGTTATGTGTTGGTGTTCCTGGTGAGACTGCATTTTACTTAAAAAGATCAATTGCTTTAAGAACATTTTTATAAAATGTTTGAAAGCCTAGACCTGGACATCATTTTCCAGGTACTAGATTTCTCTTGATAGCCTGAGGACTCCCTTACAGGATGTAACGCATTGTCCTTCATGCAGGAGAAGGACCCTCTCTCACCACAATGGCCTTGAGCTTTTCTGTCCGGAAGGAAGAATGGATTCATGATGAACTCTCTACACCTTTTTATTTATTCCCTTCTGGGACCAAAGGCCTGTGTCTGTGAGATAAAAGATTTGGAATTGGGAATGTGGTGTGATTCCAGAGATTGAGCTCGCTCACACTCCACCACAGCGTCCCACCACCCTACCAGGCTGAACCAAGCCACTGTGACCGCAAACCCAGGAGCACACCAACATTGCTCCTTTAGCAATACAAAGCTAGTCATCATTGCATCCTTGTAACTTGCCAGGCAATGTTCTCAGCGCTTCACATGCACTGACTCCTTTCTTCATGAAAACCACACTGAAAGTACTGTTATTCTTCACATTTTCCAGATGGAGGGAACCGAGGCACAAAGACGATATGTAACACACCCGGGGTCACGTGGCTAGTGAGTGACAGATTTGAACCTCTACAGCCCAGCCCATAGCTCATGTTCCCAACAGTTTCACTCCTTCCCCTGTTACACACACTCCAATATTCCTTTTCCTTAAATGCGCCCATATTCCCTTTCATGGAGACCTTCAATGAGGTAGTCTCTGCCCTATTCATTTTCTCATCCATCTGGTTTGTTTTTAATTAAACTGGAGCTTCAGCAAACATCAGACTCATCTAAAACCAAAGCCAGGAGAGAAATCCTTCATTGACAAAATGTCTGGCACACACAAGCAAACCATTCGGAGTCATCAGCAGCAACCGGACACCCATGTCGTAATGGTTTGGAATTAAGAGTTTAAGTCTCACACCCAAGGGCTGACACCCAGAGAAATTGCTCACTAATCTCTGTGCTTGGTGCTTGGGCAGGGATGTGAGGGGCTGGGTTTCTCCTGGGGAAGAAGCCAAAAGCCCCTCCACATGCAGAAGCCAGAGACTCGCTACCCAGTCCCAGATAGACTTTAACTGGATGGACCCAGGCACTCAGTAAGAGGAGCGCACCGTGGCTGGGGGGTGGGCAAGGAGGAGGCTAGAGATGGGTCCTGCCTCCATAACCTCCCGGCATGACCTCCATGTCCCTGTCACTCACTCCAGCCTCAATGAAACCTCTTTGTATTTCTCCAACATGCCAGGCCTGTGTCTGCCTCCAAGCCTTGGCACCTGCCATTCCCTACATCTAGAATGCTCTTCCTCTGCATCCTTCTCACAGACATCTCATCTCAACATTACCTGTTCAGAGAAGCCATCCTGTACACCCCAATGTAAAATAGCCACATACTTTCCATGCTTGTTTCTTTCCCATATCCTGTTTTTGGAAAAAATAAACCTTCATAGCACTGAACGCTGGCTGAATTTACTTATTATTTTATTTTGCTCATTTATTTATTGTTTACCTCTTCTTCTGCCATGAAGCAGGGACTTTGTCTTGTGTCAATTTCATTACCCCAGAGTCTGGAACAGTGCTGATAACAGAGTAGAAATCCAATGACCATTTCTTGAACGAATGAATGAATGGTGTCCACGAACTAGGTAAGTAGGAGGGCTTAGTCTTGAGCCAAGGACTCTCTAACGGGGGATTTCTTTTTCTCATCGGACTTCAGCTGTCATCCCCATTTCCAGGCTTCCCTTCTGCCTATCCAGCACTGAAGACCTTGCTTCTGTGCTCAGGGAGAGAGCATGAAGCCTTCTTATTGAGAACCTATGATTCTTCTGGAGGATTAAGACCACGATTGTGTCTAGGCAGAGGGATGTCTGAATCCCATTTAGTCCTATTGTTGGGAACCATTTGGGAAGGGGGCAGTGGGGGCAAAGGCCATCCTTCTTGGATGCCTCCCTAATCTAATGCCCATGTAATACCGGGACAACCTGGCCTGTGTCATTGATCCTGGGCTGTCCTGACTTGTTTTCTTCAGAGGTCTCTAAGGGTACCTCTAAGCTGATGAGCAGGACCAGCACCTCTTGCACAAAGGGCTGAAACTTACATGAGTAGATGTTCCTCTCCCTTTCTCTTATTCTGATCCCCACAATGAGAACACTCATCTCTAAGATATTCCCGCCTTGCCAGGATTATGGGGACCGTGACAGCAAGGGAGGGAAGCCTGGCTTCAGTGGGGCTTTCAACTCAAGCCGTTTCCTTCCCTCCCCTTAAGCCCCACCCCAGTGTGGTGCAACCCCATCTTAATGGGTCACCAGACTGGAGAAACCTGAACAGTTGGAGGCCAAAGGAAGCACTTGATGACAAAAGGGTGGGGAGGTGAGCCAGTGGAGGAGGAGTGGGGGCTTTAGGAGAGGGCCTGGGAAGGGCGCGGGGCAGGGAGAGGCACTACTGGGGCTATTTATTTTCAAATGGAGATGGATTTTGTATTTCAACTCTACTGCTTTTATCATAGTGAAATCTTATGAGGTTGATGTGAACGGAGCCCTGTATTCATTGTTATGCTATTTGGTTTTGATAAAAAGTGGCATTGTACAAGATGTTCCTTGGCCACGTCAGACTTCGCTGCGCAGCTAACGGTGGCACAGAGCCATACCACAAGTTGTGCAAGGCAGGGGCAGGGAAAACAGAGCTGCTTCTCAGGGATTAAGCCTAGTATTTCAATTTGAACTTTAAGAAAGAGATTGAAGGAACAGGAGCAATAGCAAGAGAGAACAAGAAAGAGGGAGAAGAGAGGCATGAAAGGAAGGAATGTAGGAAGGAATGAAAGAACCAAGGCAAAAGGAAGAGAATGGCTCCATTTAATGAGGGAAGGGTCTTTCTGAAAATAGGAAAGGGATGAAATGTCTTTGCTCTTTTTGCAACTTTCTTTCTTGCCTACCTTTTCTCCAAGTCACGGCTGTATCTCTAAGAGTATTCTTTTCTTTCTTTCTTCCCACTTTTTTTTTTTTAAATTTTATTATGTTATGTTAGTCACCATACAATACATCATTGGCTTTTGATGTGGTGATCTACGATCCATAGTTTTCGTGTAACACCCAGTGCTCCATGCAGTACGTGCCTTCTTTAACACCCATCACTGGGTTAACCAATCCCCCCTCCCCCCTCCCCTCTAAAACCCTGTTTGTTTCTCAGAGTCCATAGTCTCTCATGGTTCATTTATCCCTCTAATCCCCACCCCCCATTTTTCCCTTCCTTCTCCTAATGTCCTCCATGCTATTCCTTATGTTCCACAAATAAGTGAAACCATATGATAATTGACGTTCTCTGCTTGACTTATTTCACTTAGCGTAATCTTTTCCAGTCCCATCCATGTGATGCAAAAGTTGGGTATTCATCCTTTCTGATGGCTGAGTAATATTCCATTGTGTATATGGACCACATTTTCTTTATCCATTCATCTGTTGAAGGGCATCTCAGCTCTTTCCACAGTTTGGATATTGCGGACATTGCTGCTATGCACATTGGGGTGCATATGGCCCTTCTTTTCACTACACCTGTGCCTTTGGGGTAAATACCCAGTAGTGCAATTGCTGGGTCATAGGGTAGCTCTATTTTTAAATTTTTGAGGCACCTCCACACTGTTTTCCAAAGTGGCTGTACCAACTTGCATTCCCACCAACAGTGTAAGAGGGTTCCCCTTTCTCCACAACCTCTCCAACATTTGTTGTTTCTTTCCCTGTCCATTTTTGCATGAAAGGGGAGAGATCACGACTAACACCAAGGAAATAGAAACAATTATTAGAAATTATTATCAACGACTATATGCCAATAAACTGAGCAATCTGGATGAAATGGAGGCCTTCCTGGAAACCTATAAGCTGCCAAGACTGAAACAGGAAGAAATTGACAACTTGAATAGGCCAATAACCAGTAACGAGATTGAAGCAGTGATCAAAAACCTCCCAAAAAACAAGAGCCCAGGGCCTGATGGATTCCTGGGGAATTCTACCAAACATTCAAAGAAGAAATAATACCTATTCTCATGAAGCTGTTTCAAAAAATAGAAACAGAAGGAAAGCTTCCAAACTCATTCATGAGGCCAGCATTACCTTAATCCCCAAACTAGGCAAAGACCCCATCAAAAAGGAGAATTTCAGACCGATATCCCTGATGAATATGGATTCCAAAATCCTCAACAAAATCCTAGCTAATAGGATCCAACAATACATTAAAAGGGTCATCCACCACGACCAAGTGGGATTTATCCCCGGGATGCAAGGGTGGTTCAACATTCGCAAATCAATCAGTGTGATAGAACACATTAATAAGAGGAGGGAGAAGAACCATATGATCCTCTGAATTGATGCAGAAAAAGCATTTGACAAAATACAACATCCTTTCCTGATTAAAACTCTCCAGAGTATAGGGATAGAGGGAACATTCCTCAAGTACATAAAATCCATCTATGAAAAACCCACAGCGAATATCATCCTCAATGGGGAAAAGCTGAGAGCCTTTCCCTTAAGATCAGGAACACGTCAAAGATGCCCACTCTCGCCACTATTGTTCAACATAGTACTAGAAGTCCTAGTAACAGCAATCAGACAACAAAAAAATAAAAGGTATTCAAATTGGCAAAGAAGAAGTCAAACTCTCTCTTTTCGCAGACGACATGATACTTTATGTGGAAAACCCAAGAGACTCCACCCCCAAATTACTAGAACTCATCCAGCAATTCAGTAATGTGGCAGGATACAAAATCAATGCACAGAAATCAGTTGCTTTCTTATACACTAACAACGCAACTGTAGAAAGAGAAATTAGAGAAACGACTCCATTTACAATAGCACCAAAAACCATAAGATACCTCAGAATAAACCTAACCAAAGAGGTAAAGGATCTATACTCTAGGAACTACAAAACACTCATGAAAGAAATTGAAGAAGACACAAAAAGATGGAAAAATATTCCATGCTCATGGATCAGAAGAATAAACATTGTTAAAATGTCTATGCTATCCAGAGCAATCTATACCTTCAATGCCATCCCGATCAAAATTCCAATGACATCTCTCTTCCCACTTAAGAGTAGGAGGCAAAATGTCTGAGGTGCTTCTGTCAGTGTTGGAGGTTTGGAATAGTCTAGCAACGTTCTGTCATCAGCTCCAAAACCCAGACTTTTCCCCTCACATAAATCTAAACCTGGAACTCTCCGTGGCCTCAATGAGATGTGAGGAGAGAGAGGAGGAGGAGACCACTTTCTTCCTCATTGCTTTCCTTTCATTTTGGCTCCTTAGAAGCAAAAAGCTAAGACCTACCCAAGGCTCTTTGAGAAGGTCACTGAGAGGCAAGGTGGTGTAGTGGGAGGAGCACTACTTGGGACTCAGAGAGGTGGACACCTGAACATCACACAGGGTGTTGAGGTGTTTAAAAGCACCCAACATATTTTAGGTGTTTGATAACTCTTGGTTCCCTTATTGACAGATCATTTCATCACACTAAAAAATTGTGGGTCATCATCTTACAAAAATAAAAACAAAAAACAAAAAACCCTCTTAATTTCTTAATCTCTAACGCCTAATGTTACACTTGAGCAATGAACTTACAGTCAGTAAAAAATCTGACACCATTTCTAAGGAAAACTCGACCAGATGGCTTTCACCTCATGCTGTCTGTAATGGCCATGACCTGATTTAGAAAGAAATCAATCCAATCGTAGTCGAATACTTGGAAAGCCCTGGAGAACCACGTCCACCCCATCACACACAGCAGAGCTATGATCTATCAACATGAACGGTTGGCAGTTGAGTTGGGACATAATGAGTTCCTCTTCTGTTGTCCCCAGTGATTGTGCAGCATCTGAAGTCCTCCCTTCCCAAGCAGATCAGCATTTACCTAAAGAAAACATGTCTATGACTTCCAGTTCCTACTTTCACTGGATCCACTACACTGTACTGTACACTCCTAACACCTTGACCTCGGTGTGGTTTCCAGTTTATATGGGACAACTGTGCATATCCAGGCCTTTGTGCACGCGGCTGCTTCTGCACGCCGTCCTCTTTGCCACCTCTGTCTGGTGAACACCACACATCTTCTAGCCTCCACAGCTCCATGCAGCCTTTCCTGACTCCTCCCTGGAAGAACCCACCACACCTTTCTCTAGCCCTTGAATGTACCCTGAACAGACTTCTCTCATAGCCCCAGTGCCTCCTTCCATTAACCTGGAAGCTTTTTGAGCTTAACAACATTATCTGTTTCATTTCTGTATCCCTAATACCTAGCACTGTGCCCAGCAAACAGAGGGGATCAAAAATTGATTGTTGAATGAATAAATGAAGGAGTGAAGTGAATAACAGGAGTAAAGAAACGTTCAGAAAATCTATTGATATATCTAAAAAAGCAGTAAGACAGTTTGGGCATTGAATTATTTTGCCTTTGTTATAATTGCAAATTGATTTAAACTCTCTTCTAATAAGGAATAAGCACTGTCACCAGACAACAGTACTGGGCATATGACACTATGAACATACAAATTCAAGACCAAATATGCTTTCAAATAAAAGAACAAGAATATAAGTTTTTCTATATTATATGGAAGTCTATTATACAAACAGAGAGGAAGGGAGAAAGGACAGAAAAAAGAAAGAAATAGAAGAAGAGAGGAAAGATCAAATCACTGGGCCAGAAACTATATTAGATTTCGTGTGCATAATTTCATTTGATCTTCACAAAGAGCCTATGGAGGTGGGCACTGTTATCTCATTTTACACGAAGAAATTCTGGCCCAGAGAATTTGTATAGTTGGTAGACATTGAAAGCTAACCAAAGCATGTCTGCCTTTCTGTTCCAGGGGCAGTAGAATTCTAGAAGTTGGAGTGTGAAGGGTTTTAGCAGAGCATCTAGTCTTACTCCTTGAATTTACAGATGAGGACTAAGCTTAGAGACATGGGAGTCTTGCCTTGGGTCCCCGAGCAGGTGATGGCGGAGGGAGGTGGGATTCAACCTCAGGTTGAGAGCTCAGCTTTGTGAGGCTCCCGCGTCATTTCTACATCCCACTACAGCGTCTGGGTCAGGTGGATGTGCCTGGAGTGGTTAACACCAGAGTTTGTGGACAAAAGCAATTAAGGGAATTTCAGAAATCAAGCAACTTGCAGCTCATTCTGGGAAAAGGGAGAGGGTAGCCTGCATATGTGACTGGCCCGAGTATTTGTTTTTTTTATCCTCATAAACAAGTATTTACTTGTGCACAGCCAGAAAACACTACAGAGTAAATTGCCATTTTAATTCATTACCCATCTGTATGTTTCACTTTGGTGCTATATGCTGGTCTTTTAAAGGTGCATTAAACGATTATACAGTTATTCCAGTGAGTTTAGGATTTGCTTTGTCATCTTCCCTTAAGTGATAAATACTAAATTTTAAGAATTCATGAAGAAATTTTCAATTTTTTTCACCCAGCATTCTGCAGAATTCTTCTTGGCTTCCAGAGATGCGCATACTTGACTGCCCTGACTTGGTAAGAAGTACAAATGCACGCCTAGTACTGACTCTGTCCTTGTGCTATTCTTAGTGCCTTATAGGTATTATTTAATATGATGGTAATAAGAACCCATTAACTATTTATTTTAGGGAGAGCAAGAGCGAGTGGGGAGGGGAGGGGCAGAGGGAGAGAGAGAATCTCAAGCCAACTCCCCGCTGAGCACAGAACCTGACACGGTGCTCAGTCTGACGACCCATGAGATCATGATCTGAGCAGAAACCAAGAGTCGGAGGCTTAACCAACTGGGCCACCCAGGCACCCCTATTTCTTTTTTCAAGTCAGTTTTATTGAGATAAATTTAAATACAGAATTCACATTCTATAGATGTACATATATAGAATTTTGATAAATACACATATATAACTACATGACATCCAAAACACCAAATATTTCCATTACTCCCAAGGGCATATTTATGGCCCTTTATAGTCAGTCCGGTCCTCTCAAATGTCCCAGGTGTCCACCGATCCTTTTCTAGAATATCACACAAATAGAATCATACAGTATGTAGCCTTTTGTTCTAGCTTCTTTCACTTAGCATAATGCTTGAGAGCTTCAGCCTTGTTGTGGGTTACTTACCTTTATGATCCCACTTTACATAAATTCCAGGCTGCTGAAGTGACTCACTCAAGCTTGTGAGTGGCAGAGTCAGAACTCACACCCAGCCAGCCTGAATCCAGAGCCTGTGCCCTCAAGCTCTGCACCTCTGCACTTGGGGTCAGGGCTCCGGACCAAGCTGGGCCCATGTCATCACCTACTCAAGGGTCTGGGCTAAAGATTTTGGAGTTCCTCCCCACGGTGTGATTATAATGGCCGTTTTACATACTGATCCCCCAGATGTTGTGCAAAGAACATGAGCTTCTTTTTTCTTTCTCTCTTTCTTGTTTTTTTCTTTTGTGTGTGTGTGTGTGTGTGTGTGTTCAGGGTTTTAGGCAACGGCTTCATAAATCTTTGTCAAATGGATGCATGAAAGAGGATGTAGTTAAAAGGGAAGTATTTCCAAAACCATTATGGAAAGATTAGAACAAATGATGAATCAAGAAAATCATAAATCTGACTCTTGTGGTGGTTATACGGACAGGAGCTAATTTGCTCTGCTGACGACGTGCTTCTATGCACCCTGTTCCGTGAGGCGTGTTCCAGACAATGTTCCAGCAGAAAGCTCCGGCAGAACCACGTGGTCCAGAAAAATGGACTGCTCACCTGCTTCCTCAGGAGGAGTGTTTGCCCCCTGCCCCCGGAACCTCTGAGTCCCAGGCCTTAGCTCCGCCTGCCATGCAGTCGGGGTTGAGTGAGTATTTACCCAACAGTGAATACTATTCCTGCCCAGTCATCAGTTAATTCAGTCACTTGCTGCTGGGTGACCTTGAGCAAGTCACTTAGCCTCTTGAAGTCTTTTACCCGTAATATGGGGTCAAAATGAGGTGCTGAGTATTAAGCAAAATAATGCCCATGAAGCATGGTGCCCAAAAGCTACCAGCGCCTCCCCAGTGTTAGGCCCTTCTTATTTTCCTCTTGTCACAATGACCAGTAGACTTGGATTCAAGTTCAGGTATGATCATGTTCTGAAATGTAGAAAGAATGATGAAGAGGTAAGATTTAATAAATTCACTCAGCAAACATTTGTGGACCACCTACTATGTGCTTGGGGACGCAGCCGTGAAAGGACAGACTCATCCCAACGAGGCAGAAGGTTATGCTGCTGTCTTGACTGACCCTGCCCACGTGAGACCCTCAGCACATTTCCTTTGGCAAGTATACGCCAATATTGAAGATAACAATCACGAACATTTATCAAATCCTTTCCGGGCGCCAACTACGGTGCTGAGAGCTGGTTACACAGATGTTACTTGATTTACTCCTCTCAGTAATCCTCTGAGGCTCCAGAATTCCTGTTCTCCCAGTGAGGAAAAAGCAGCTCAGAGCACTGAGTGACACTGAGGGTAAATGACTGAGCTGGCTTTGGAACCAAAGCCTAAGCTTTATTTATTTATTTATTTTTTTAAAGATTTTATTTATTTATTTGACAGAGAGAGACACAGCGAGAGGCGGAACACAAGCAGGGGGAGTGGGGGAGGGAGAAGCAGGCTTCCCGCCAAGCAGGGAGCCCGATGTGGGGCTCGATCCCAGGACTCTGGGACCATGACCTGAGCCGAAGGCAGACGCTTAACGACTGAGCCACCCAGGCACCCCAAAGCCTAAGCTTTAAATCGCTGTATGCAGTGGTCTTTAATTATCTCATATTCATTAGAAATTGAATAGCAAGCCCTGCCAACAGGGTTTCCATGATGCACAACCGCCAGGACATAGCATTGCCTTTGCTGTCTGTGTGAATCATACCCCTGGTGAGGTTCAGGGCACGGCACGCACAGCCTATGGGCCACCCTGGCAACCCAGATGAAGGCAAGGGCTATCCTTGGCAAACTAGTCATCACAAAAGATATACTTGACACAGAGTAGGTTCCTAATAGATTGTTGATGAATTTTTCAAAATGAGCTTGGCTTTCTGCTGATTCGAGCACTCACGCAAGAGTTTACAGTCTGAAACAAAGACATTGGTGCTGGAGAGATGGAAAACATGCAGTCACTGCAAGAGGTGAGGTCACCAATTGCACCTGAGCTCATCAGCTTATCACTCCTGGCCAGGCAGAGAGCTGGTGTTCCTGAGTTTGACAAGATAAGGAGGAAGGTACAAAATCACATGACTTCCTCATAGTCTCAGGGGGCTTCCTGTAGGAGGCGTGCTTCTCGGAGAGCTATGAGAGTGGGGGCAAGGGAGGCACTGCTGAAGCCAGAAAACTTTTTCAACACAGAAACTGCAGCCTAAGCCCACAGTCACATAAACACAGTGGCAACTAATATGACAATTGTGATCTGGAATTTAAAAAAAAAGGAGAATGTCTAGGATTCCTTTTTATAGAGGAGGACTCCTTTTTAAGAGGAAGAATGAAAGAGAATTCCTCTACTATTCTTCAGATGAGATCCTCACTCCACTTTGCACACGTAACCCTCCCTGTATGTTCATTTGTTTCTTTCTTAAGTCAGAGATTCCCAAACTTTTCCACGAAAGGGATCCTTAGTGTCTCAGCAAACTTTTCAGGGACCTAAGCCAAGAGAAATACCTCACAGTTAAACCGCTAAGTAGTTAGGTCCATACAACTTAATAAGCATTTAATAAGCATACAACAACCCAGCAGCTATTCGAAAAAATAATACACACACACTGAAATAAAAGAAAGTTTCATTCTTAAATAATCACCATGATTTACTGATGATACGTATGTGCCTTTTAGGCACTGCATAATTTCTCAAACTTTGGAATCAGATTGGGTGCCACCACCCTAACTCCCTATTCCACAGTGAGTTTCAGAAAACTGAGACTATTACACAACCTGAGGTCCTCCACATGGAGGCCAGACTGCAGAGCTGGGAAGAAACTCTCCTGACCTAATATCCCAAGGAAGGACGTTGCAGGTATTGGTTCAAAACTTCAATCATGTCAAGACTGTCAAGGCGATTCTTTGGCCTTTTCTTCTTATTTACAAGATGGCTGCTAGAGTCCCAAGTATCAGAACAGAGCAGGAGAGGAGGAGGAGACAGTAGTGCCCACCTCATCTCATCCCTTTTAACAAGGTAGCAAAAGCGATTTCAGAGACGGCTTCCCACCCCAGCAGCTCTGCTGGGCCCAAACTGTGTCATGTGTCCATCACTGGCTACAGGGAAGGCTGAGAGAGTCAGCAGGTAGCTGGGTACAAAGTCCTCCAAGTCAGGGCTCAGGAGCAAGGCGGAGGGGTAGATATTGGGCGAACAAACAATATCTCCTAGAGAGCCACGTGTACTCAGACAAAGATCAGTAGGACAGGAATTAATTCCTGTTCTCAGTCACCTCAGGTCTAACCCGGAGACAAAGGTGACCTTCTCCAAAATTTTGACTACTACACAGAATGATCAAGAGATACATATCAAGTAGCTGTAGGAAGCTCCTTGCCTAGGAGGGTCAGAGAAAGTTCTGGGAAGCAGCTAACCACACTGTAAAAGAAAGGCATTCATGTAGAGGAACAGCAAGCATGGGGGCCCAGAGATGTGAAAGAAAAGATGTTACATGATTCGAGTAGCCCATGATTTGGTGTCTAGAACACAGGAGGGTTGGCAGGAGGAGGGGGGTGGTGGGAAATGATACAGAACAGGTCATGGAGTCACCTAGGGCTCTGCATGCCCACTGGCTCTATGGAGAATAGTGTGAATTGGGGAAATGTTCCTTTCACGCTGCAGGTCTGCCAGTGACATGGCTCAACCTTCCATTTCCTGCAGGTGGACCTCGACCCAAGCACAACCAGAGTCCTTTACAGGGGGATTGATATGGATGCTGAATAAGACTCCATTCTAAGTTAGACATAAACCCGGAGAGCTAGTAGCCATATTTTCCTCCTGTAGAGAGAGCTTGCCTGGTGAATGGGGCTGTGGGATAGGGGAGAGACCAGTGAAATCATTCTAACATCCCGGATCTAACGGACTTAAAACCACCAGTAACGTAAGCTGATAACATTTCTGTTTTTATTTAAACCGGCTGAAGCTAGTTTTTATTAAGCTAGCTTGAGTTAGGACCTTATCTCTTGCAGCTGGAAAGGTCTTGACCCAGGGGTTATAATTTGGAAGCAGGACGACCCATCAGGAGGCTCTCGCCACATTCTCTTCTCATACCAGGCTGCAGGCTGGGGTTCACGGGCTTCAGGGCTAACTGCCCTGGCTGCTGGGGAGAGAAGCATGGCTTCCCGGGAGAGTTCCACTGTCCCCATCTCCATCTCCATGGGCAGTCTGACAGAGGCATTGATTCTCACCCAGCTGGCTGGATGGCACCCACTTCCTGTCCTGCAAACCTGGGCTGCCTTCCTGGGCTGTTATCTGACTCCACTATCAGCCGGTGGCATCCAGGAACACCTTGGACTTCTAGGAAAAATGATGTTCTACAAGAGCAAACGCACGCGGCCAGAGCATACGGTAACTCTAGCAGCCATGCACACAATGAAACCCTGGACATTATTCATGGCCTGTGGTATTCGGGAGCCAGAAGGCACGAGCTCTGGCAGTCAAGATATCCAGGTCATTGACAGGCATTTCTGAGCTGGTAACTCAAATCCTCAGAGGCTGTAAGGCTCATGAGGTAAGGCATATCGTTGATTCCAAGGAGTTCCACCTGTGGGGTTTCGTGCTTCTGTGCCCCAAACCAGCCACTTACTAGCTGAGTGAGCCTGGGAAAGTTACTTCACCTCTCTGAGCGTTCATTTCTTCCCTTTTATCTAGGCATGATCACAGTGATTGCTAACATACATTCAGTGCCTACATGCATCAGGCATGCTAAGCACTGCACATGTGGTCTCCTCCCTCTCTAAAGACTGGCACATTTTGAGATTTTAATCTGGGTTTGTCATTGTTAGTATTATCTGTGGTACCATGGGGACCAACAACTTCAATCTAATCTTTTAATGAACGAGAACACTGACATCTAGAAGCAGTGACTGGCTTGCCTAAAGTCATACAGCATAATCAGTGCCAGGGAAAATCTCGAATCAAAATTAGAACCAAAGTCTTATCTAGATTAAGGTACCTACCAAAAAGCCACAAAAATCCTAGGGGATCTAGAAATTATTTAACCTAGGATATATGTGACTTCTATGGAGAAAACTTTAAAATTCTAATGAAAAACATAAAAACTGATCTGAGTAAGTGGTGAATGGAGATAGTCTATGCTCTTGAATGGGCAATTTCACACTATAATAGTAATAATTATTCCCAGGTTAATTCATAAATTAATGCTATCAGAGACCAGTTGGGCTTTTTGAGGAACTTGAGAAATGAATTCTAAAATATCTTTGGAGGAAGAGAGGTCCATGAATAGCTAAGTTAACTTTAGAAAAGAAAAAGAGGGGAGAATTGCCTTAGCAGTCATGGAGACATATTACAAGGTGGTAGTAATAAAAAGTAGTTAGTATGGGCACAAGAATAGACAGATGGGTTGGTGAATCATTGTAGAGAGGTGAGTCAGACCCACGTGTATACAGACCCTAATATATATATGACACAGGAGCCCTCGCAGTTCTGTAGGGAAAGACCAGATTGTTTAGTATATGGAGTAGGGGAAATTCGTTCACTATTTGGAGAAAAACAGAACAGGATCCCTACTTAAGAAGGTTCCAGATGACTTAAAGTTCTAGATGTGAGAGATAAAATATCAAATGTTAGAGAAAAAAAGTGAACCATTTTTGTGACCTAGAGGAAGGAAAAGCTTTCATGAAGAAAAATAAGGATTACTTTTCAAAAAAAAAAACATATGGACAAAGTCACTAGACAGATGACAGGGAAGATAAAGATTTTTGTGATATCTCAAATCGAAAAGGCACATATGATTTATAGATAGCACGTATGATTTCCTGCTACCCAACTAAAAGAGGAGAGCCGCCCCTCTAGGAAAATGGGAAAAGAAAACCTAATAGATAAATAAAGAGGAAGAAGCCTTACAAAATAATAGATAAATGAAGAAATGCTCAAAACCATCAATAGTCAATGAAAGTTAAAGCAATAAGATGCCCTTTTAACCTATTGACTGGAAAACTAGAAAACTATAAAATGCAAGTGTCGTTTAGGTACAGGGATAAAGGGGCCCACATGCACCGATGTACACTGATGAGAATGTATTTGCACTAATCTGAGTTATTTGATGAAATTGAGAATATGCATGCATCCCCTATCGCCCAGCAATCCCACTCTTCGGCATAAATCCCAAAGAAATTCTTCCTGAGCTCTAAGAGGGGTAGATTTTATTATTGTTTACAATTATTTGCTCCTCTTTCCCTATAAAAGAACTTCCACCCATTTCTGATTGATTTTCATTAGGATGCAGTACTTCTCAGCCTGGGGGGTGGGGGAGTGGGGGTGGAGGGGGCTCGGCCATGTGACTTGCTTCGGCCAATGAAACAGGAGTGGAAGTTCTGTGCGCCAATTGGAGCAGAAGCTTCAAATGCGGTTGCTTGTTTCCACCAGCTCTCTTGCTCTTTTTTTCTCTGCCAGGAGTAGGACTTGTCCCAAATCAGGGCTGTTCCTTCACCCTGGATGCTGCAATGAAGATACGTGGAACAGGAAGGAGCCTGTTGCCAGCAGCTGGAACGTGTGGCGTGACCAGGAAAGGAACCTTTGTGGTTGTAAGCCACTGAGGTACTTTGTTTTGCTTTTATTGTAGCAGCAAAACTGACTAATACAGGGATCGGTGAGCTACTTGTTCATTGCAGTGCTGTTTATGGTGACAGAGTCGGGGGGCAGCCTCAGTGTCCGTCACTGATAAAACATGGCCCACACCGTGGGGTATTAAGCAGGCGTAACGTGCAAAAAATTACACGTTCACATAAAAATATGGATAAACCTTAAAAATACAGTGTTTTGTTGTTGAACACTACATCAAAAACTAATGATGTACTATATGTTGGCTAGCTGAACATAATAAATAAATAAAACAGGGGACATGTAAAAAAATACAGTGCCTCGTGAAAATATTTAGGAATAATATCATATATAACCAATGAACAGAAAAAACACAAAACTACACAAAACTATGTATTTCACAAAAATACACACCCATGAAAAGATGAAGGTGTTGGCATGATGTCTAGGAATGAGAGGAGACTGGGAGTGGGATGTGGACATCAATAGAATTTTTAAATGTCTTATCGATTAAAAAAGTTAAAGAGTAATTTGAAAAAAAGGAACAAGGGAAAGGGACCCACAGCAACTGACAATCTGTTCAGTGCTTTTTCTTTCATACTCTATTGCTTCTTGTGTTATTCATTCTCCCAGAAAAACAATAATGCCATAAATCATAAATTGCTTCACATGTTTTAACTGCAATATTTCCTCTGACCCCTAAAGGACTCTATAATATAAGGACAGCAAATGTCACACTTCTCATTTAACACATTTTTAAACGGGGCTGGGGTAACCAGTGGTTTCGCTGGTAGGAGATTAATAGTGCCTCACCCGACAAAGTGCGTAGTATGTGACAGGTGCTATTCTGAGCATTTTATCAGTGTTAACACATTTAAACCTCTTGACAGTTTCAAGGGTAGCTCCTATTATTATCATCATCTCCATTTTACAGCAGGGGAAACGGAGGCACAGTGGAGTAACTTGCCATGCAAATAGTATGTAGTGGATCTAGGATTTGAGTTTGGACATTCTGACTCTAGAGTTAAGGTGATATCATATTTAAAAACTCAAATTGGGACAGTTTTGAGAGTGGAAATGGATGCTAATACTAATTGGTCTGGGACTCCATGCATACACTAAAATTCGCTGGAAAAGCCAGGACCCACGGCACACTGTCATATCCAGCTTCTAGACACTCTGCTGTGCTGCCTCTCAGGAGGAAGTCGGGGCTCCTGAATCCATAGGCAAGTGCCCTTCATCACGGCAGGACTGTATAAAATCAGATCTTGCCAATCCCTAGGAAAAATAAGAACAGAGATTGGGTGCCTGGGTATTTAAAAAGTGGAAACAGGGAACGTGATCTGGCTTCAGAGCTGAAAAGTGGTTGAGTTGGGCCCTTGGGGACTTGGGTCAGAGCTGTCATGAGCAAGGAGATAAAGCCCCAGCCAGGTTTTGGCTCTATGCTAAAGAAAAAAGAATAAAGAATCTGAAGACGTGAGCTTTTTCTCCTGATCTGAGGCTACATGGGCTGGTTAATGGAAATCATTTTCCTCTAACTCAGGTCTATTCTGCCCCTGTAAGATGGAGACATTTCTGTTCCTTTTCCACCCAACCATCTCAGGAAGAATTAACAATTATACTGTAGTAGTTACATTACACTGATGCTTACAAAGTGGTAGCATTTACTCATTTGCCTTATATCCATTATCTCATTTATTCCTTACAATAACCCTATGAAGCAAGTAGTAGTAGTAGTAGTATATCCATCTTACAGATGAGAAAACTGAGACTACAGGATGGTCAGTGCTTGCTGAAAGTTACACATTTTGTAATAAATCAAGGTTTGATCTGCCTTAGACCCCGTGCTCTAGGACACCTGTTGGCTCTCTATGAGAATTTAGTTGATCAGTTCTCCCCCATTACACGGAATGATATTCCGGTAGATAAAACAGGATCAACATTCCTCATCCTAACCCATCTATGGACAGGGAGTAGGGGTGGTTCCAAAGATGAGCTTCATTTCCCCTCAATTTTAGGGTAATCTATATACTTTCAGACTTGAAATCTTGCCAATTCCTAGGAAAAATAAGAACTGATCGGAGTAGGAACAAATATCAAGAGAACCTTTTGGACATTTTTTAATACAGAAAGAAGTGGGGATAAATAAGGAAAGTCTCCTCTCAGGAGGGAAAAAAAAGAAGGTACTGTGATGTAGAGAAATTGAGTCACCAGAGCTGGCATGACATCAATGCACCATGCTGGTGAGAGAAACACTCCCTCTCCACCCCTTGTAGATATTGACTCCAGCAGCCAGAGCCCCTCGGGCATGCTCATCAAATTACTGGAATTATTAACAGCTTCTTGTTGGTACATCCAAGGAATCTCCCACAAGTCCAGTCTGACCCCTGAAGCTCAACAGTCTTTATGAACCTACTTTTGAAGATGGATTCAAATGAAAGGATGTGATGTTGGTATTTAAAGCACCTTAGGGAGAACTTTTCCTTTCAGGCCAGTCAAGGTCTGCCTCCCTCATCCAGGCTGCATCCAGGAGAGTCCAGAAGGACCCACATCCCCTCGCCTGGATATGACATACTACAGAATCACGCACAAAACAAGTTTACTCCTGTGTGAGTCACAGCAAAGACAGACCTCTGACTCTCAACTCTTCATTCACTTCATAATTTTTTTCGCTTAAATTCAGATCTTAAAATCTGAGAGATGCAGAGAGCTATGGCAGATTCTAGTTCTGGCCCCATCATCAACTCTGAGTGACTTCACTTCTTTGGAACTCTGTTTCCTTATCTTGCTTCAACAAGAGAAGAAAAAATGAGACTTTTCTTAAGGCTTAAAAAAATTCAGAGAGCCACTTTGAGAATCCTTGAGTTGCTTCAGGGTAAATAAGATTAGCCTCCTAATAACAATTTTTGGCACAGTTCCTCAGCCAACTCAACTCAACTGAATAAATTGCTCAATGATGTGGTAACAAAGGAGTAAAGTCATGGTGGCCAGAAAAAGTTTTTGGTAGCTGCCAAAAAACCACACAAATTTATAAAGGCAGTACTGACCCTAAGCCATATAGGTAAGACAGAATTATTACTCCTCTTCATGCAGCTTAACTTTCATAATACTCTTCAATGTCGGGAGATTAGCTTGGTAGATGTCCAAGAAGAGAACAGAGCTAGCTTTTAAGGTATTGGAATTCCCAAAAGGTAGAGCAGAGAAAGGGTGAGGTCCCAGGGGCAGAATTACCCCAGCAAACATACTGTTCCTGGATGCCTTTACACCAAGGACAGGAGAACTTCTTCCCTCTAAATTGCCTACTTAGGGCCATCCTTCTGAAGACAAGACCATTGGAAAGCACACTTCATTCTAATTTGGGATTCAGTTGGTTAGGACCTTACTGACTGATTGATTGGAGGAACCTCCCCCAAGGTACAAGCATCCAGTCTCCTATTTTCTTCTCTATTTGAATGTTAATATCTCCAAAGCACAAGGGCTAGGAAGACTTTATAGAAATCAAGTCTTAGATTCTAAGGATGTATAGCAAGATGATTTTTTTAAAGTATATTATGATTTCTTATTTCTACTTCCCCAAACAACAGCCGTCTGTTTTCTGAAGAGGGTTGGGCCCAAATGGGCAGAAACAGCAACAACTTACAGTTATTGAGACTTTCCTAGGTGCCTGCCATGGTTCTGACCGCTTTCCACCTGTCATCTCATGTAATCCCAATGACCTCATGAGAAGAGCTCTATTATTATCTCCATTTTACTGACTGGGAAACTCAGGCACAGAGAATGTAAATAACTTAGCCGAGATCAAAGAGCTGGGGAAGGTGGGGGCCCAAGATTGGATGTTCAGCTTTGTCTACTAAACTAGGTTTATGGCAGAGAAAATGATTGTGAAAACAATAGCATTCGATTTTGCCAGGGAGGGAGATTTCTTCCTCTATGCTCATGGTCTTCAAGGTGGGCTAAGAATTAAATTACATGAGACAAGTTTACGGGAGAAAAAACCCAAAGTTGAATTACCTACACACCGAGGCCCATTAATGGAATCGAGACCCAAAGAAGTGAGCAAGGCAGGCAGTTTTTTAGACATTTTAGACAAAGAAATGAGAGATCTGTGAGGAATGTACAGGATAAGGAAGGCCGGTGTTTGGGAGCTTTAATTAGTAAGGAATTCTAAGCAGAATTGGGGTTGACCTAGGAGATGAATATAAGAGTAACTGGGTTTATATTATAGCTTTCTGGACTTTCAAGTCCCTATCTCGGGTCGTGAGGATGTCTTTTTGCTTCTTAGTACAGAGAGGGTATTTTTCATATGGGAGACTTGTTTGCTGCTTTTGGGGGGGACAGAGGGGACCTAAGTGTCCCTGTACCTGTTCTTTCCCAAATAGCTTCAATTCAAAATAATCAATATGCCATTGTGGTGCATGTGAGGGCAGCCTGCCGTGGGTCCCTACAATTTGCAAGTGCTTGGCTTTAAAAGAAAAAACAAACCTGTTGAGTTATAACATTCATACATACCAAAAAGTGCACAAATCAACTGTACAGATCAGTGAAGCCTCGCAAAGTGGACAGTCTCGTGTAATCAGTACCCAGATCAAGAGGCAACGCTGCCCGCACCCAGCAATCCTCCCTGAGTCCTCCTCCAATCTCTACCCCTCACAAGTGTTTTGATTTTAAAAGCAATCGATCTATTTTTGCATGTTTTGGAAATTTTTATATTGCAATCATACACTGTATACTTTGCGTGTATGTCTGGCTTCTTTCACTGAGATTTTTGTTGAGAGATCCATTCATACTATTGTGTTGTCTCAATGATGTATGGTATTTTATATATATACAAATATATTTGGTGTGTATATATATATTTGGTGTATATATATACATACACACATATATATATGTGTGTGTGTGTGTGTGTGTGTGTGTATATTTGGTATTTATCCATTTTACTATTGATTGACATTTGAGTTGTTTCCAGTTTGGGGCTATAGTGAATAGCACCACTATGACTCTTCTTGGACGGACCTTTTGATGAACATAAACACACATTTTGTTGGATACACGTCTACGAGTGGAAGTGCCGGCTTACATGTGATACCTGTGTTCGCTTTTATAGACACTGTTCACCTGTTTTCCAAAGTAGTTGAAGCACTTCCTACACCCGCTAGATGTATATGAGCTTTCCAGTGGCTCTACGTCCTCACCAATAGCCATTACAGAGGGCAAGACTGGCTATATAGTGTGTGGAAACCAGTGCAAAATAAAAACGTGGAACCCCTTATTCAAAATTATTAGAAATTTCAAGACAGTGACAGCAAAGTGCAGGGTCCTTTTAAGGGCGAGCCTTCTGGGACTGCATGAGCTGCTCGCTGCTCAGGAAGCCATCTCTGGTGGTGGATATGTAGGTGAGTCACATGGCTATGTTAATTACATTTCTTTGATGATGAATGGTATTGAACACATTTTCATGTGTTTATTAACCACCTTGATATCTTCTTTTAAGAATAGCCTATTCAACTCATTTGCCTATTTGATTTTTTAAAATCTGTCTTTTAAAAATTAATTTGTATAAACTGGTCCTGTTTTCTGGATATGAGGTTTCTGTTAGACCTGGATATGGGGATGTGGATATTTCCTGGATATGCAGTCTTGTTACATATAAAAATATAAGTATTTGTGTATGTGTGTATATCAAATCCCTCTCCGACTCGGTGGCTTGTCTTTTGCCCTCTTCATGGTGTCTTTTTGAACAAGTTATTGATTTTAAGGTATTTTGACTTAAACATTCTTTCTTCTATGATTAGCAGTTTCATATCACACTTGAGAAATCTTTGCTTACCCCAAGTCGTGAAGACATTATATTCTGTTTCCTTCCAAAGTTTTATTGTTTTAACTTTTGATATTTTGATCTAAAGATTTATCTAGAACTGATTTTTGTCTGTGGTTGGAGAACGATTTATTTTTATCTATATATCTGGCTCTCTGATGACTTTTTATATGGCATGACTTTTTGAAAAGAACCATCTTTGGACAATTATATGTGGGGCTATTTCTAGATTTTCTATTCTCTCTCCTTGGTCTCTTTGCTACCCTTCTACCGATACCAGTTTGTTTTAAAAATAGGTCTCAATATTTGGTAGCATAAGGCTTCCATCCTCGTTCTCTTTCTCTAAGATTGCCTTGTTTATTCTTGGCCCAGTGTATTTCCACATAAATTTCAGAATCAGTTTGGTGTTTGATTTGGGATTATCTTCGATCTATAGATCTATCTGAGGAGAACTGACATGTCTACAATATGGAGTCAGTTCATGAGTAAGTTATATTCCTTCATTTATGTCTTCTTTGATTTTTCTCAATAAAGTTTTCTAAGTTTTAATGTAGAAGTCTTAGATACCTGTCATTAGATTGATTTGTAGGTACATGTTTTTTTATGCTAATGTTAGTGGTGATTTTTTTAAGCTTCATTTTTTATTTCTTGTTGGCGAGCATATAGAAATTCACCTGCACTGGTTATAGCCCTCTCTTGGACAGTGTTGAGTAGAAATTTGGTAGCATCTTTGTCTCATTCCTGATCTCATGGGGAAAGCTTTCATTATTTTACCACTGATTATGTTGTTTACTGTTGGCCTTTTAGATGTTCTTTATAAATTGAGAAAGTTTCATTTTATTCCTAGTGTGCTGAGGATTTTTTTTGTATCATGAATTGGTTTTACATTTTATCAGTCTTTTCTGTATCTTTAAGATGATCCTGTGATTTCTTTTCCTCCCTTTTTTCTATCAGGTGTAAGTTATATGGATTCATATTCAAATATTAAACTACACGTATATTCTTATAATAAACCCAATTTGGTGATGTGTATTATCCTTATTATGTAATATTAGATTCTAATAGATACTGTTTTGTTCAGAATTTTTCCAGTTATGTATAAGAGAGAAAGTAGTCTGTAATTTTTCCACTGTTATAAATTTTTTGTCAGATTTTGGCTCTAAGGTTATTCTGAACTCCTAAAAAGAGGTGAAAGCTGTTTCTTCTTTTTCTGTTCTCTAGAAGAGCTTCTATAAGTTTATTTGCTGCTTAAATGTTTGGAAGAATAAACTGGTCAACCAACTTAGGCTAAAACAAAGTTTTTTTAATGAGAAGGAAGGACCTTTATAACTGATTCAATTTTATTACATAGGATTGTTTAGATTTTTAATTTATTTTTCCATTAGCTTTTCTAACTTGTGCTTTTCAATAAATTTGTTCATTATATTAATTGTCAAATTTATTTAAACAGAGTGGTTCATAAGATACTGTTATTGTCTTTCTAATGTCTATGGTAATATCTCCCTTTTGAGTCCCAATTTGACAACTTATGACAATTTGATAATTTGTGATAATTTCTCTTATTTTCTTAGTTTACTAGAAATTTATCAACTTACTAATCTTTTTAAAACCAACATTTGACTGTGTTAATTTTCTCTACTGTACTTTTGCTTTCTACTTCTTTAATTTTTTTAAGTTTCCTCCTCTCTACTTTTTTTGGGTTTAATTTGCTTTTCCAGCTTTTTTATATGAAAATATAGATTACTGCTTTTTTAGCCATTCTTAAATTCTATAATACTCACTAAGATATTTCCCTAAACACTGTTTTTAGCTACATCCTGAAAGTTTTAATGCATATTGTTTTTATTATCCTTCCACTAAAACTATTTCCTAACTTCTATTGTGATACTTTTTTGTTTCATATGTTATTTAGAAAGTATTGTTCAATTTCCAAGCAGTTGGGCATTTTATCTTTTTTTCCTTTTCTTCTTTTAAAAACGTTTTCATAACCTTTGGTCAGAGAATATATTCTATATTAGTTCAACCACTTGAAATTTCTTGAGGCTTGTTTTATGACCTAACAAAATATGGTCAATTTCAGTAAACATTCCGTGTATGCTTCAGAAGAATGTGTATTCTGTGGTACAGTGTATTGTCTGGCACAGTGTACTATATACGTCAATTAGGTCGAGTTTATTCATTATTTTATTCACACTTCTCTATCCATACCAAATTTTTGTCTGCTTGTTCTATTTGTTATCAAAGTATATGCATTAAAGTCTCCCACTATGGTGAGGATGTTCTGCTTTCTCCCTTGTAAGTAATGGTTATCATGGTTCACATCTGTTGAAGTATTTGCCCTCCTAGGGAAATAGCCAGATACGTAGCAGTGCTTAGCAATAATGAGAGAGACAGGAGAACAATAAAATGGTGGTAATGCCCCCAGGTGGAGCCTACATTCCTTAGATCCCTCCCTGACTTGTTTGCTTTGAGCTGGACTCCCCAGGACACTGGGCATCCACTGAACTATTTGCTTTAGGCACTGCACCTTGCATGTAGTTACATTTGCTAAATTATTTGATGAAGAGTCCATAGGTGTTTATTCTAAAGGAAAGGTTGAATTATTACCAGTCCATTTCTATTTCCAAATTTCTTCTTCCAAAATACTTTGGTCTTCTATTCCCAGACATTTTTGTGGAAACCTTATTCAATTCTTCCTTCCTCCCTCCCTCCCATCTTCCCTCCATCTCTTCCTCCTTCCTTCCTTTCCTTCCTTCCTTCTTTATAGGGAATAAATGAACTTAAACTATAAGAATCAGTGGTAGAATAAAACTTAAACTCAGCATCTCTAAGAGGAGAAGGTGAAATCATTGAAGTGGTTTCCAACTTGGGTACTCTGAGTTTTTAGGGTCCCATCAATTTAAAAATAATGGTGGTTATTGAGCTCTTGTGGCTGTATTTAATGGAAATTGTAATAAAACAACACAAGTTAATAGCAATTTCACTTTTATTTGGGAAGCAAGAAACTGCAAGTGCTAGAAACCTCTTCTGACTTGCTAAAGCAAAGAAGTTAATTTATTGATTCCTATGGCTAAGCAGTACAAAGATAGACTGTCTTCAGACCCATCAAAATCCTGTTCAAATGATATCATTAGGACCCCAGCCTAGGGTGACCAACCATTCTGATTACTGTGGGACACTGAAAGTCCCCCATCTTGGAAAAAACCTTAGTTTTGGGGAAAACTGGGATATTTGGTCACCATTCCCCTCACTTCATCTGTCTGTGTTGGTTATTGGTTTTACTTTCAGGTAAATTGATAGCAAAGATGATCAATGGCAGCTCTTGACTTGCACAATTATTACTGCTAGTCACCCCAGAAAAGAAAGGGAACTCATAGCCTAACAATTCCAACAACTTCCTTGGGATCACTCTGATTTGTCAGCATTGAGTTAAATGACCTCTCCAAATCAATTATTGGGCCAGAGGGATCAGGTACTCAGTTGGCCAGCCTGGGGTGGGAGAAGTGAACCATATTTTTGGCTACCTATTATATAAGATGGAATAATTCCCAGGAAGAAAGGGGCTAAAAGACAAAAAATAAGAGATATCCATTATACTGAGCTACTTATTGAGTATTTACTCCATACCAGGAACTTACACTATGATTATTACTGAAAAAAATGTTTGAGAGGCAAAATCTTTTAAATAACAGAAAATGGGGAACATTTACTTAAAGACTCCTCATTGGTGAAAAGACTGAGAAAAACTGAATTTGATCCTGACTCACAGAGCTATAGGAGAAACCTAGAAGTGAATCCGCAAAGCACCAATCAGTCCCTTTATAAGCAGGTGCACTTACAGCATTTCTGTCCAACTCAAATGCAAAGGATCAGGGCACTGGGGTCTTCCTTTGTATCATGACAGAGAAACTATAACATTATGCAAATCAAGGAGACAAAATGCCAGTGTGATCCACCACATGAAATATTTTAAAAGCTGCCCAGGAGCCATATTTTCTCACTTGCTTATTGGCCCCTTGATACTTAAAATTACACGCACAGAGTTAAAAGTAAGTCTTAAAATACAATTAGCTTTAAGGAGAGAGGACCCTTACATTGAAAGTCAAACTAAGGTATACATGACTAATTTACATCTGTCAAACCTGATTTTGCTTAGGGCAGTCAGTGAAGTGGTGTTGGAGGGGACATAGCTGAGAGACTTGGGGAAGGAGTCTGAAAGAACTTGGAAAACAAGAGCCTAAGTTGAAGGCAGACAAAGTGGCAGAAGCAAAGTCATATAGGCAGTTCAGAGGCTCAAGGACTGGGGTTCCCCAGATCCTTGGAAGGCCTGGTCCCTTTGTGTTTTTCTCACATCAAGGAGTCTCTCTGATGATTAGCATCCAGATTTAGCAATAAAGAAATTCCAATTCTGGGGAATAGGGCAATTACAAGAAGGGGAGACACATTGTGATCCATCTACAGAAAACCCCTCCAGATGCCCATGATGCCAAAACCCCCCTCAGAGGCACACCTCTGGCTCCTCCAAGTAGCCTGGAAAATCAACAGCTCTGAGATCCTCACAAAATGGGACCAGGGACTGCATGAGTGACTTGATGTTTGCTTACGTGGTGCCTGGCCATGCCTCAATCATTTTACACAATGTAGAAGTTCATACAGATTTCCTAGGAGCTTAGGGTATTGGTCCAAGGTTCAGTAAAAAACAAACAAACAAACAAGAACACCCTACAGCAACACTATTTGGATTTGGTCTTATTAATTGTGAGATTTCCTTTAAGTTTTTGGTCAAATGACAGCTTTGCAGTGAAGCATTCACTGAATGCTTGATTGAAAATTGTAGCACCCCACACCTAACATTCTCTATCCCTCTGTCCAGATATATTTGTCTCAATAGTATTGATTTCTGCCTTCTAACATACTATATAGTCTACTTGTTTATTGACTCCCCAAGGGAGTGTACAATCCATGAAGACAGAGATCTTCAAGGACTTTGTTCATTGCTATACTTCCAGAACATGACACAGTGCCTGGCCCCTAATATATAGTCAAAAAATATTTGTTAAATGAGTGCATTAAATTAATTTATATGTGTAAAGGATTTAGAAAAGTATCCAGTACATATTCAGTATTCAAAAATGTTAGTTTTTAGAAAAAGTGTTAGTTTTTACTATTTTCCTTGTTGTTTGGAGTTAACAAAGTAGAAATACTTGTTCTAAATCATAAGGTTAAAACAACAGAAAATGGAAATTCTTTTCATGCTTTTTTGGAAAATAAGGCCACCACTCTGTCCTTAATGCTCTCTGCTGCTCTTATCTTTATCTCCTTTAGGTTCAGATCACTTTGTTCTTACTTAGTCTTAATCTCTGATATATACGGTCATCAGGGAAGGCAAGTTTCTAGATAAATATATAGAGAAACTCCATACAAGCAATAATGGCTTTTTTTTTATTATGAGTATTAAGGACATCAATCAATGACCCATAAATCAATTTCAATAAGGCGGATGGCTGCCAATTTTATCTGTGCCTGATAGGGCGCAGTAGAAACAAGATAGTGAATTGGACTCATGCACTCTCTGTTAAACGGACTTGACTCCACCTTGCTTCTAAACTTTTATCTTTACTCATTGTCTTACTGGCTGGTTAGTGATTCTCAGGTACCATGTGAATCCTGCTTTATATACCACAGGGCTCTTTAGAAGCTTGAGGTGTCTTTTCGTTCACCATGAACTCCTTCCTTAAAAGCAAACACATGGAGAAATCAGGATGTTAAAGCTTTGCCCTTACCCACCACTTTAAAAATTAGCAAACTGCTTCGCAGATGTGATCTTTGCCAAGTCTCTCAGAAGTAGATGGTGACAGGAGGTAAGGTGCTTAGGGAGGGGTCCAACGGCTTTTAACATTGATCAGAAAGGGTTGCCTGACAGAGAGTGGGAATATCTGAGAGAGGTTCCTAGTGGGGAGGAAGTGTCTAAGACTCAGGAATGGGGTAGAGAGTGTCATGGCAGGAGATGGACATTAAGAAGAAAGAACTCCTTCTCTGAAGCAAAACTAGGAAAGATGGCCCGGAGTGGTGCCAGTTGAACAGTATCATGGGGCTTTTTGGGGCACAAACCTTGCTGCTTCCCCATATGACTATTTCATATGGGGCTGAAAGGGGTCTCAAGGATGGAATTGAGGTCAGTCTGTATTTGTCTTGCACTTGTTTGTCCTGTTGGACTCTTGCCCATCTTCTGTGGGCATACATGACCTCCTCTGGAAACTAAGCCTTGGTCCAGGAGTAAGATGGGGTAGTCTTCTCCTCAGTAAAAATAACACTGTAGAACCAGGCCCCCATGGTGGAGGAAGGAAGGCGAGAGATGGTGACTCAGTTACTCATTCATGTATTTGCGCATATTTTGAGGGCACTGGGCTCGGTGCTGGAGATAACAAACAATAATAAGGGAATGACTATGTGTGCCAGGACTGTGCCAGTTGCCTCCCTTGATTAGTTTATTAGTTGTCCCAGTAATCCTATTGTAGGCACATTATTCACATTATACCACTGAGAAAATTGAGGCCTAAGGAGGTCAAGGAACTAGCCCAAAGTCAAACATCTAGTGAATATAGATATAAGATTGAAATCCAAGTTGTCTGACTCCAGATCCTCTCTCTGCTTTTAACCACCATAAAGATTTGGGTGGATCCCAACATTCATGAGGTTCACAGTCTAGTGTGAAAGACAAACAAACACATGAGAGATGTGGCAACTGCTAAGGGGTTGATTGATTTCAGCCACAGTGCAGTAATTGCTATAGCATGAAAATTACTGTCTCAAGCTCTAAGTTAAAAACAAAATGCCTTTTATATCCTCTGCAACAGGTGTTCTAAATCTTGGCATTTTGGGCCAAATAACTTTTTGCTGTTGGAGGTATCCTGTGCATTGTAGGACATTCAGCAGATTATCTAGCCACTAGATGTCAATTGTACATGTCCCCAGTTGGGACAAACAAAAATGTTTCCCTACATTACCACATGTCCCCTGGGGTACAAAATTGCCCTGAGTTGAGAACCACTGCTGTGCAAGATTTCAACTTTTAAAGGGCAAGAATCATGTCTTATTCATCATTTTATTCTCCCACCTTCCACCCCAGCATATACACTTTCATAAAACACTCTACCCATCAGCAGCAAAGTAGATCCTTTTAAGCACCCATGGAACATTCTCCAGGATAGACCACATTCTAGGTCATAAAAAAAATTCTCAATAAATGTAGAAGTATTGATGTACAGTATAACTAAATTAAAAATCAACAACAGAAAAAAAAGGAAATTTACAACTATCTGGAAATTAACACATTAGTAAATGTCTCAGGCTATAAGAAATTACAAAGAAAATCAGAAAATATCTTTAACTGAAAGAAAAATGTGACACATCAAGATTTATGGTATGCAAACAAAGCAGTGCTGAGAGGGGAATTCATAGCATTAAATGCTTATATTCTAAAGAAAGAAAGATTTAAAATCAATAATCTAAGCTTCTAAGAAGAAGGAAGGAACAAAGGAAGATGAGTAAATAAAATCCACGGTAAATAGAAGAAAGACAAAATAAATATTGGAGTGGAAATTAATGAAATAGAAAACAACAGAAAAAATCATGCTGAAAGTTGATTCTTTGTAAAGATCAACAAAATTAATAAATCCTAAGCAAGATTTACCAAGAAATAAAGGGAAGACACAAAGTATTAAAATTGGAATAAAGTCACTATACTTACAATCATTATAGAACCTACAGAAATTAAAAATTGAAATATTATAAGGAATATTATGAAGAACTTTATGCCAATAAGCTGAACAACATGAAAAAAATGGAAAAATTCCTAGAATGACACAAATTATCAAAACTGGCTCAAGAAGCAATACTAAACAATCCAAAAATCTTAATAAGATTAAGAAAATAATGTCATTCATAATAACATAAAAATACTTAGGAATAATTTGACATAAGCAGTGAAAGATACTCAAACCAACAAAATATGCTGAGGGAGGTTAGAGATCTAAATAAATAAAAATCCATACCGCTTTCATAGCAATATTGGAAGGACGTGGTATTATTAAAATAATAATTTTCCTGAAATTAATTTGTAGATTCAACACAAAATCCTACAGAATCCCAGCAGGCTTTGTTTGTATAAACCGGGAAATTTATTTCCGAAATTAATATAAAAATGCAAAGAACACAGAATAGCCAAAAGAATTTTTAAAAAGGACTAAGGTACACTACTTGAACTTCAAGACTTACTATAAGCCTCCAGCAATCAAGACAGTGCAGTATTGGCGTGGAAGACCAATGCAACAGGATACAGAGTGCAGAAATAAACCCACTTATACCAAGGTAATTCCAAGGGGGGAAAGATAGTCTTTTCAAAAAATGAAGCTGAAATAATTGGATATCTATATGCAACAAATGAACTTAGACTCTGCCTCACTTTACACAAAAAATATTAATTAAAAATGGACCACAGACCTAAACTTAGGAGCTAAAAGTATAAAATTTCTAGAAGAAAACATAGGAAAATATCTTTGCGATCTCGGGTTAGGGAAATAGTTCTTAGAGGTGACATCAAAAAACACAATCTGTAAAAGAAAAGAACATTTACAAATTGGACTCCATCAAAATAAAAAAATTTTGCATTTCAAAAAGCACCATTAAGAAAATGAAAAGGCAGGCTACAGACTGGGAGAAAATTGTACAAATAATGTATCTTATAATGGCGCTGTATCTAGAATATATAAAGAACTTTTATACATTTTTATACTTTTATACTCAATATTAAGACAAACAACCTAGTTAAAAATGGCCAATGGGCTGCAATAAGCACAAGAAAAGATGCAGAAGATCATATTCCATCAGCAAAAAAGGACACCACAGAGATAGCAATACATACTGACTGGAATGACAAAAATTTAAAAAGACTGATAATACCAAGTGCTGATGAAGCAATGGAACAAGTGAAACTCTCATATATCACTGGTGACAATGCAAAATGGTTCAGTCAGTTTGGAAAACAGTTTAGCAACTTACTTAAAAAATTAAACATAAATTTACCATATGACCCCGCAATTCCAGTCCTAGAAATTGACCCAAGAAAAATGAAAAAAAATGTCCACACAAGGACTTGTACACAGACGTTTCTAGCTGCATTTTTTTCTTTTTTCTTTTCTTTTTTCCTTTCTTTTCTTAATAAAAGCTATATATATTTAAGGTGTACAACATGATGATTTGATATACATATACATAGTGCAATGTTTACTACAGCCAAGCTAATTAGCATATCATCTCCTCATATAATCTTTTTGTATATGATGGGAGCACTTGAAATCTACTTTCTTCTCAAATTTCCAGCACTCAATACAATATTCTTAACTATAGTCATTGTACTATACATTAGATCTCGAGACTTATTCATTCTACATCACCGCGACTTTGCACCCTTTGACCGGCCTCCTCCCAAATCCCCCCACTTCCTCACCCCTGGTAACCACCTTTCTACTCTTTCTTTCTATGTACAGTATTCAACATTTTTAGGTTTCACATATAAGTAAGACCAAGCAGCATTCTTCATAAGCAAAAAACTGGAAACATTTCAGTGCCCATCAACTGGTGAATTGATCAACAAAATGTGGAGTTTTCATATGGTGGGATAGTACTCAGTAATAAAAAGATAGGATATGTGCAACAACATTGATTCCCTCAAAAATATTATGCTAAGTGAAAAAGCCAGATACAAAGACTACTTATTATATGATTTCACTAATAGAACATTTCTAGAAAAGGAAAAGGTATAGAGACAGAAAGATCAGTGGTTGCCTGCCATTGGGGGTGGGAGCAGGATTGAATGCAAATGAGTACAAGAGAACTTTTGGGTGAATGAAGTATTTTGAACTGGATTGTGGTGCATGGTTGTATAAATTTACTAAAATTCTCTGGGATGTCCACTTACAACAAATGAATTATATGGAGGGGTGCCTGGGTGGCTCAGTCGTGAAGTGTCTGCCTTCGGCTCAGGTCATGACCCCAGGGTCCTGGGATCGAGCCCCGCATCGGGCTCCCTGCTCAGCAGGAAGCCTGCTTCTCCCTTTCTCACTCCCCCTGCTTGTGCTCCTGTTCTCTCTCTCTCTGTCAAATAAATCAATAAAATCTTTAAAAAAATGAATTTTATGGGATGTAAATTAAACTTCAGTAAAGTTATAAAAAAGTAAAAATGATTAAAAAAATGTTCTAAGTGGAACAAATTCTACTACTTGAGTTTGGGCTATCATTTTCCCTTTGCCCCACTTCTGGAAATAGATGTCTTCCCTTTCAGATTAATTCTGTGGGAGAACACATAGGTCAGAGAACAAGGGTTTAACCCATGTGCTCATGCTTTCTGTCTCACCCTTTTGGTGTTAATCATAACATGGCAAAAAAATAAGGGAAGCTTTCTTCTAAATCATAAACATAGAAAAAAGAATTAAATAATGGTATGCTAACCAAGTTACATATACTATAGATAATGTTCCTAAAAGTGGGTCTGGATCTATAAAAGGTGTTTAAAAGATAGCCTATAATCCAAACAGATGCTGGTGCCGGCTTGGAGGGACCTGTCATTGAGTAGATACAAGGCTTGAACAAAATCTTTCATCTCCAGGTTGGTGTGTATTTCTAAGTGTGATTCCTGAGCCACCTGCCTCAGAGTCACCTAAAGACCAACTCCTTCTTTAAATCTGTGAATAACAGATTCTTGGACCACACTGGAATTCATGAATCAGGTACTTACTGATCTGTGATGTCTGGTAGAGGGTAAGGAGTAATATTCAGTATCTGCCGTTTTTAACAAAGCTCCTTGGGCATTTTTAATAAACATTAAAGTTTAACAATTCTTGACCCCTCACTTTCTTCATTTGTGAAATGAAGTAATTAAACTGGAATTATTTCTAAAAAAAAAATTTTAACCCCATATGTTTGTGTTTTTCCTGTTACCCATATAGTTTACTTTTTTTTTTTTAAGCCCTTAATTTTCCTCTGGTCAGACTTTTTAAATTTTATTCATTTACTTGTAAAGGGCTGGAACTTTCTCACCATGCATTCATCCTTCACTCTGAAAGGCCCCCTTTCTGATCACTGTCAATATATTAGTTGATCAGTGTGTGCCTTTGGACTTCCTGGATGTCTCTCCTCTGATCCACCATTAGGGCTAAGCTTTGCACTTAGCAACCAGTGCTGGTGAGAGTCTAGTTATGTAGGAAGTAGACCATGGACTCAGATCCCACTGGCCATAGCCAGTGGACTTTGTCATCCAGCTCCCGTTGCTACTCCCTTGACTATAATTCAAGGGGCTCTAGTGTAGGGTTAAAGAATATGGCGGCTAGAGTTCACAAGCCTGGGTTCAAATCCTGGCTCCCCACGTACTGGTTCAGATAACCTCTTTGACTTCTCTGTCACCATTCTCACCTGTAAAATAAAGATAAGAATATCCCTACTTCATAGGATCATTATGAGGATGAGGTTAATATTTGTAAACATTTGGAATTGTACCTGGCATATAGTAAGTACTATGTAATAGTTTGTTAAATAAATGGAGCTTGTTTGAGTTGATATTAGGCATAAGTTTCCCATGGGACAGTTTGGAGGTGTCAGGTCAGTGATTTGGAACATGTGTGAGGTACAAATGTTTGCTTTTGGGTTTCAGTATTTGGGGTTTTAACCCAGCCGGATAGGCATCTCCAAAGCTATGTTCCAAGAAGACCCAGAGTTCCACAGTGTGTGCATGCATGTGTGTGTTTGTGTGTGTGCATGTGGGTGTTTGAATGGGGAGGACAGACAGTAAACAAGCGTGCAATGAACAAGATAATCTCAGATAGTGGTGTTATGAAGGAAACACAACAGAGTAATGTGATAACCAAGAGATTTTGGTCTCGTTGAATCGTTCCCGTAGTGGCTGCGTCTGTCCCATCCCTCTTCAGTCCTACTGACCTCACCCTACTCCCCACCCACCCCCGCCAAGATTGGACACCTCGGGCCAAACAATTGCACATGGCAGCCACATCACCACACTTGACTTGGTCCACTCCCAAGGGTCCAATGGGCCAATTTCCCACATCCTGTCCTTCTCTTTGTTTAAAAGCCCCAAATGACTATTCCAGTGACAACCTTGTGAAAAATACTCCATGAACTTCGGGCTAAAACCTTCCTTTATTTAATTTCACCTTAATTGCCTCAATTAGGCTCCTTTTATGTTTGCTCACGGAACTCTTTTGTTTATTCCACTCAGCTCTGAGCAACAGCTGCTGAATGGAGCCTTTGTTCGGAGGGCCGTTCTAATGGTCTTCACACCAGTCCTGTTTGTTTTCCTCGGGGGCAGCTCCTAACAAACCTGAGGAAGCGTGGCCATTAAGCCTGGGCAGGCAAGCTCAGTCACCAGCTGCCATTTACCCACATTCAGTTCCTGGAATGAAAAACGATACCTTTCTTCTCTCCTTTGGAAGGGAGCTATTTGGGGTCACGTGGAGAGAGGTGTCAGAAGCCCTCAGATAACTTGAGTACTCCTCATAGTCTCACTATCTGACAGCCCTGCCCATCACCCAGGCGTCAGCCCCCCAACCCCCAAATCACTTTTGCTCTTCGAGCCTGCTGACATCTCACACTGGGCCTCCCTGTCCCCAGTCTTGTCCTGCTTCACCCCATTTTCCGTAGCTATCAGAGGTAGAGAATCCGAAAATAAATCTGATCACACCACTTCCTTAACTCCATGCTTAAACCTTTCCATGGCTTCTCACACAGCTCAGGGCAAATTGCTCACCCCTTAGCCTGCTGCTCTGAGTCCTTCAGGCTCGACTTTGTAGCCCCAACTTCGACTCCTGGTACACGGAGGCAAAAACCTGGAAGGTTTTCTCCAAGATGGCTCCCTTTTATCAAATTTCTCCTCTCCTTCTGTATGCAAGCCATTCCCCCCATTAAGGGAAGGGCCGATGTCTCTCCTCCTCGTGGATCTGGGCTGGCCGTACTGACTTGTTTGATCATTAGAATACAGCAAAAGTAGATTCTAGAACTTCCAAAGCTAGATCATAAGAAGTTTTGCAACTTCCATTTGGGTCTCTTAGAGCACTCACTCTTGAAATATTTTCTCTGGAAGAAGCTGGCTGCCATGTAAGAAGCCCAACTGCCCTGAGTGTGCCATGTCATGAGGAGCTGAGACCACATGGAGTGCCCCTGGATAATGAGAGAGAGAAGCCAAGGAACAGACGACAGCAGAGATATCAATGAAGAAGCCATCTTGGAGGTGGATCATAGCCCCACTTGCCCCAGTTAATGCCAGTGAAGGAGAGATGAACCATCCAGCCAAGTCCTTTAAGCCACTAAGTTTGGGGGTAATTTGTTATATAGCAATATATAACCAGAATAATCACTTCTTCAGACAATTCATTCAGACCTTCTTAAAGTCTCTCCAAGGCAATGATGCATATTTCCATCCACTGTCCTTGTACCAGCTACTTTCTCTGAGATACCCTTCCCACTCCTCTGCATGACTCAAGTTTGCTTTTTTCCTGGACAACCTAAGTAGCACTATGTTTGGCTAAATCTTTTTTTAACCTTCCCAGTCCATGTGGAATGGTTCCCCTCTAAGATTCATTCAACAAATATTTAGTAAGCCCCTAGTATGTGCCAGACACTGAGATTCCACAGTGAAGCACACTCCCAAGGGGCTCTGTGCTTTCCTTCTCCATGTCAAGGACTCTGCATTCTATTTGAAATGGCTTCTACCTTTGTCTGACAATGAACAGACCCCAGGTACAGGCCCTATGTTTCTCACCAGCTCCGAGGACCTAGCAGAGTGCTGGCATATAGTAGATGCTCAATAGATTCCAACCAAATGAGCAAATTAACTGTGACCTTTAGTTGAAGTTTGTTTGAGCAATTGACTTTAGGTTTGGCTGAGTCAGTCCAAACTGATTTTTGCCAAACCCAGCTTCCTCAAGTGGAAATATTGTCAAAAGCCTCAAACGACAATGGTGGGAATAAAGCCGAGTAGCAAATTTCCTGGTTTGGGTTCCCTTCAAATGCAAATCACAAATGCAACAACACTAAGAACCCAACGATGGAAATTCTACAGAAAGAGCATCCATACGGCAACATCCAGAAATGCACAAGGAAATCTTTCATTTTGGAGGTGAGGGAGTAGATGAGCAGATGAACCATTCATTTCACTCTGGGCATTAGATATATCCCAGAATCTCTGAATTTGGTCCTGCTATCTCTTCTGAGGGTAGCAAACAAATAAAAGGATGAGGAGAGCTCAAACTGTGAAGGTGTTTTTTGTTATTGTTGTTGTGTTTTGTTTGACTACAAACCCAGATGAGCAAGAGAATAGCTCTTAACTCAAAGTCAAAGTCACATGCTCTTGCCTGCGGGTTGATTGAAAGGGAAGATTTATCAAGATTGAAAAACAAGATCTGCTGTTTAGTGGTTACATCTTTTTGTGCTCCTCAGTAGTGTGTGCTAAGGAGACACCCAGATAGTTTGGCGGTTGTTTGTCAATATGGTACAGAGAATGCAAGAGCTTAGAGGAACCACAAGCAGTTTGTCCTTTATCTTAATCAGGGATGATTTTACCTCCTTCCCGGATAGGACATTTGGCAAGGACTGGAGTCACTTTTGGTTGTCACGTTGGATGAGGGTGGGGGTCTACTGGAATCCAGTTGGTAGAGACCAGGGATGCTGCTAACCATCCTATAGTGCCCTTTTTGGCCCCCACTACAAAGAACTATCCAGCTCAAACTGTCATCAGTGCCAAAGGTGAGAACCCCTAGGCCGGAACATTGGTTTCAGACCTCATTGTACATCAGGATCACCCAGAAGGGCTTCTTAAAATACAGACTGCTGATTTGGTGGCTCTGGAGTAGGGCCCAAGAATTTGCATTTCTAACAAATTCCCAGGAGAAACTGATGTTGCCCCTGGGACCACACTTTGAGAACCCCTGGTTCATAGCCTCCACACCCTCTGTGGGAGAAGCTGAGACCAGGTGCCTCTCACTGAGGCATAGTGGGAAAATCAAGGAAGGGAGGCTCCATGAAGGCCTTACTGGGGACGTGTCCGACCTCCCAACAGAAATCCTCCCCTTGGGTCAGTGAACTTCATTCCAGTTCATTCATTCCAAACACATACTCCGAGCTGGAACTGATAAAACAAAACAAAACAAAACAAAACAACAACACAACATGCCTGAAAGAAAAAGAGCAACCTGAACAGGGAAAGGGAATGAGCCACAGCTTGGGTCAAGTGTTTGGCACATTCCATGGAAGGACTCCTACAGCAGGTAACAATAGTTCCAGTTCTCCGGGGGGGGTGGGGGGGGTGGGGGGCAGCCAGACCAACAAGAGTTCAATTAGTTAAGTCTTGGCAAATAAAGACAGCAAACAGTTTGGCAAGAATAAATTCAGGCCAGGCTTGGCGGGCACCCAGGCTCGATACTGTACCCCTGCCAGGCTTGCTGAAAGGGTGGCTTTGAAGACTTCTGAAAAGGGTCCATGGCTCAAACAATTCTGGCTTTTGTTTGGCCACTCTGTTCTTCTCTTTGCTCCTTCCTTCATTTATGGTGAAGGGCATGTTCATGAGCATTAGGCTTCTGCCTTCCCAAGGTTTTGCCAATTCCCCTTCCTTCTTCCCAAGATGGTACGAGAAGTCCATTGCTCACTTCTGCTGTCACCCATGGAGGACAACCATGGATGGGATTTCAGGGATGGGAGACTCAGAGAAATGAGCTTTCTAGTTTAAAACTTCCATTTCTGAGAAAACAGAGAACAGAGGCTGCTTGCCCTTAGAGATGCTGTTTCCATTTGGAATGAGTTTTTACGAGTGAGGAAAAATCATTTGGTGAACTTGATGAGCACCTTAAAACCTTGCAGAACATAGTGTGGGGTCCACGTTCCTCAGGGCTACCTGTGTCCCCTAGGATGTGGCTAATGGCATTATGATGTCATGATTACTTTATTATTCCCATGTAGTGGCCAAGGGCATGCTGCCCCCAAATATGCCACTTTGGCATATGGATTATTTTAAATGAAAGCTACTTAAGAAACAGCCAGTGTGAGCACACTCAGATCCTCCTGCGTCCCCCAGAAAGCAGGAAACGAATCGCCCGTGTGAAAAAAATACTCTCTCTATACTGAGAAGTAAAAAGATATTTTTATCACCAGACATAGGGATTTTAAAGCCCAGGAAGCTGTAGAAACAAATCGTGTTACTTTTTTTTTCTAATTTGCTACCTTAGCCCAAATTTCGCGTAGAATTCCTTACTAATGAAGGCTTCCAAACATCTATTTTCATTATCCATTCCTCACAAATTTATTGTCTCTTAGTCTAAAATGTATCAAAACTGCCTGTCTTGATCATTTCTTTAGTTCTCACTTTTAATTATGGGATCTCTGTGTGCACATAATAAACCTTTGGGTTTTTCTCCTGTAAACCTGCCTCATGCGAATTTAATTTTTAGTCTATCTGGAAGACCTTGAAGGGTAGAGGAAGAATTTTTCTTCCTTTCATCCATTTTAGAGATGAGCAAACAGAGGCAAAGAAAAACTAATTTATAGAGCTAGAAGGCGACTAGTGTCTCTGATGTGGGGATAGAGATTTTATTTCCTCCGTAGAAAAATATGGTATGCCTCTTGGCCATGCTATCACTGTTGTTTGCTAGGTGAATAATTTACAGCCTGTGGAGTGCCCTATAGCAATGGTGGGCTCTCAAGCAAATATCTCTGCTTCAGGCAAAAATGTGGCCGGATACCAACTTTTACCCCAGTGGGTGAGGTCCTGCTAGCAGGAATCTGGTGTTCCAACTATAGTCTGGCTGCTGGCATCAACAGTTTGGGGCAAGGAGTAATGTCAGGTTCTACTTAGGGATCACTGAAGGCACGGGGAGCATACAAAGGGCCTTCTAGCAACAAAAAAGCCAACAGACCCAGTTTACTTGTGAAATTTCATCTCACTGGGTGATTTTGCATTTGACTTTAGTCATTACCAAGGTCACTTCTCCTCTCCATGCCAGTGTCCCAGAAGGAGCAACAGAGCTCGGGTGATGAACCTACCCAAGGACACACGGTGAATGGTATATGTAAAAGTATGTAAAGCTTGGGACAACAGACTGTTATTCCTGTGCTCTTTCACTACACCCTTCAGTGCCCTATTATTGGTAGCTCAGTGGCATGAGCCACATGGAATGTCTAGATCCAGTGGATTTGGGTAATATTCCCAGAATCCCAGAATCTGAGCATCCAGAGAAATGTCACCTGGTTTCATCTCCTACGTTCTAGAAGGTGAGATTGAAAGCCGCAGTTACATCCTAAGTGTGTTCCTGAGCCCGTAGTTAGAGGTGTGAGCTCTACACGATGTGGCATCGGATCTCCAGTCAGCAGACTTTTTTGAGTCCAACTGTGAGCCAGACACTGCCGTGGATTACAGGGTCCAATACAATGAGATCCTCTGGGCAGCGGTCCTACAGAAGCTTAAGATCAAAGAGACTAAGTCATCAGCTCCTGGAAAACATCAAGGAAGACACAGAAAGTAAACATGGGGAAAGAGAGTTGAGAGGGAAGTGTGGGGGGTCTTGAAGATCAGGCCAGGCAGGCTTGACTTTGCTCAGGAGACAATGGGGCAGTGGTGGGGGCGGGTACTAGAGCTTCCTAAGTGGATTTTTGACATGGATGGAGTTCTGCTTTGGGAAAAGGAGCTTGGCCTGGTGGCCAGATTTGGGGGCTGAGATTTACTGTGTAAATTTTGCATAAATTTTACCTTTCTTAGAAAATAGCTATAAAAATACAGTAACGATAATTGAGCAGGGGATGGAGGATGGCATAACACTGATAATTGTAGAAACTGAGTGATGGGTACAAGAAGTTCATTATACTATTTTGTTTATTTTGTACATGTTTGAGATTTTCCTATAATGAAGTGTTAAAAATCGATAATGATCCTGGATCAGGGCAGTGGGAGGAGAAAAGCCAGGACACTTGAAAGAGACTTTGGAGGTGAACTTGAAGTCTCTGGGCAACTGTTTGGATGCAGGGGTAGTTTTCAAAGGCAAATGTTAAAAGTGAGGTAAGGTTTTGGTGACAGAGTCTTTAACAAAATGAGAAACAGATTTCAGAGGGAGTGGTAGGTTTAGGGTGAGAATATACTGATTCTGAAATGCTGGTGGGATGAGGAGATGGAGATAAAGCAGAAAGATGGAAGGGAAGAAGAATGGCATCCTGCCTTGAATGTCCTGTAGAATCGAGGGACACTTCAGTTGCTGCAATGAATTGTCCCACAGGCCTGTACATCACTAAGCTAACCACAAGTAGCAGATGACTCAGAAGTCCCCATAAGTATCTACATTGGATGCTTATAGTGTGCCAAGCCCTGTATCCTGCTGAGGCTACATACAGCCTTGTGAGAGAGACATGTGAAAAGAATAAATTCAATATAACATGGTTAATCTAATGATAAAGGTATGAAAGTCATGCTAGAGAAGCCCAGAGTAGGGGCTCTTGACCCAGCCCAGTTGAGAGATAAAGGACAGATTAAAGCACTGTTATTCTTGAAGAAGACCCCTAAGCTCAGATGGAGGTCATGGCCAGTTGATACTTCTGGAATTTGCAAACTTCCTGGATACTTAGGAAGCACAACACTCCCTCTGATAACCTATCACTCCCTCAGATAACAGACCACTTGGGCAAGAATTCATACAGCCATAGAATTCTAGAGGTGAAATAGACCCTGAATTAAATTCAAAGAGTATTTATTAGGCACTTACTACATCAAGACATTGTGCTAGATACTATAGAGGGATTCAAAAGTGAGACAAAATACAGTGCCTGACTTTAAGGAGCTCCCATGCGGATAGAGAAACACTTGCGTACCCCCTGCACCTGCTTTTCTACCCCTCTTTCAATGTATTGAACTCTGGCTACAAGGTACTCAAGAGTAGATAGAAGCCATTGCTCCTGAGTGTGAGCCTAATGCAATACACTATAAAATTCAACCTTGGACAAATGGCACCATTGGCTTGCTGCTATAGGAAGCCAATCTTGTCATCAATAAGGCCTTTTACATAATTACTGGTTTGTGATTAACACATTTTTAAAATGCAATTAGTTATGGGCCAGAGCTACAGAAGCCTTTGAATCATAATTGGCTGATTGTTTCCTGAAAATTAATCAAGAGAACAATAATACCCAGCTGGCTCCACAAGCCTCACCACCAACACACCTCCTAATTCCTGCAGCTGCCCAAGGTTAGAGGGACTTCTTGCTGAATGGGCCTCTCTCCCCCTTCTCCAACCTTCTGTTTTTCAAAATATATATGGGATTATGTCAGTCCGTTGCTCTGTTTCCCCCAGAAGTTCCACCATGGTCCTTGGAACAGCTTTTGGCACAGCCTGTGAAGCTGTTCGTGCCTTGGCCTCTGCCTCCTGTCCACCCTCGTGGAACCTTGCTCATTGTGTCCTGGGAACCCTGACCTTTCAGTTCACGGGATCTCAGTAGTGCCTCCCATGAGCTACCCCTTATTCATTCATCTGTTCTTTTGCCCATTCATTGATTGATTCTGTGAATATTTCATGTGACTTGATTAGGTGTCAGCTCCAGTGCTAGACAGTGGGGATTGACGTGATAAACTGGGGAGTCCAGGAGCCGTAACGCTGAGAAGAAGATAGTAATCAGATTATCACACATGTACATGATTATACATTGTGAACATAAAAAGAGTTGGAGAAAGAACATTCCAGGCCAAGGAAACAGCAAGGGCAATGGTGCCAGGGGGGAGAAGAGTCTGGCAGAGTTGAGGAACTGACACCCAACAGCCTGGTGAAGGAGGAGGGGCAGGAACTGCGTTGAGGTGAGAGAAATAGCAAAGGCCAAATCAGGCACTAACTTGGAGGCTGAGGTAAAGCATTTGAATTTTCTTCAAAAGGCAGTATTTCAAGTGGGGGGGGGGCATGACACATACCATCTATGATGTCAAAGGGTTGCTGGGGTCTACTGGATGGAGAGAGAATCCAAGGCAAGCAAACCTGGGGTCTGGGGGTCTGTTAGGAGGCTACTACAGATGCCCAGGCCAGTGAGGAAGTCAACCGGCCCAGTTCTCCTGTACCTGAGGGTTCCCTGGGGGTTGTCCTTGCAGTACTAGAAAGTCCCAGGCAAACCGGGAGAGATTGGGCCCCGCCCCCCACGCCCCCCCCCGGGCCCCCCCCCTCAGCCAGGACACTAAGTGGAAGGGTGTGGATGGTCTAGAGATGGAGGACTTTTGTTGATGGGCTGGACAAAAGGCTAAAGCAGAAGGAAGACTTCTGGCTTTTGCAACCAGGTGGTAGAGCCTTCTGTTGAGAAGGAAAAGACTGTCTTATTTCTCTGCCTCAGGCTTTTCTGGGCAGAAAGCAAGCTGACCAAGAAGAAAGAGGGAAAGAATTCACTGTGTAATAACTTCCAGGATTTTAGGCAAATGAATGTCTTGCACTAGGGCCAACATCATGGTCAGCCAGGAGTTTCCTTTGTGTCTTGTTTTCAAGGAGGTCAAAGTAGTGTATATACTTGACGATGATCTTCATAAAATCCCCACCAATTAAAAGGTGAGGGGACAAACAGAAGGAGATCACATGGTCATCATGATGGCTGGTAAAGCCAATGCCTCATTATGCTCATGGAATAAGTGAAAGCCGATGAGAATGCATCGCCTGGCAGGGAGCGGATTCCTCCCAGACGAGAGGGCTACGTGAAGCGATGAGCAAAGATTTGGGCTTCAATTTTGCCTCAGTCACTTGCCAGCAACATGACCTTGGCCAAGTTACCTAACCCCCTGAGCCTCTAGTTCCTTGCCTTTGAAAGGAGGATAGAACCTACCTTATGAGGTTCTGATGAGAATCAGAGAGAAAGTATGCACTCGCTGCTGTGTAACAGGCTTTCAGTAAGGATACCTGCCTTTGCCTCTCTGCCTTCCTCTTCATCTGCACAAGGATGATCTCCATTACACCTGCCTTAGAAGATCACTGTGGGCATCAAGGGAGATGATCTATGCTCCGGGCCGACCATGGCTCCTGGCGCACAGACGGAACTAAATCATCATTGATTACTCACTATTATTAATCATAGGAGAAGCTGCTACTGGCTCTCCCCACCCTCCCATTCACTTCCACTAGTGACAATTCGATGGGGGTGTGGATCAAGGGGACCCTCACCTTGCACACAAGTAAGGTTGCAAGGGTAGCATGTAGGGTGAAAGTCACAGTTATTCAAAATTTCCCCTGAAAATACCTTTCAGTCCCCACAAAGTACTATGTACTTGGTTTTATACACAAGTCAATATCTATGTATAAATATATTATGCATTTGGCAATTTACAGTACCTAATAGAAGTTCTAAATGCAAATTTTGCTTTTACAGTGTTACAGGATTTTAACACTTTTGCCAAGCATACGTAGTTGAATGCCTATGGGTTAAATCACGTGTGATGTGATTCTGCTGTGATTAGCAAGAGTGAGAGTTTCTTTGCAAAGCTAGTGCTTTTCTACCAAAGCTTAAAGGACAATGGATGTAGTAAAGCTAAAGAGACAATAGATGTAGTATTCCCTAATGACATGTCACAGTTAAAAATGTAAATAAGCAAATCATTCAGCTAACTAAATACAAAAAATCACTATATTCATCGGCATTTATTGAGCAACATGTATTGATAATAAATCAACATGTACTATATGCCAGACACTGTGCTAAATGCTTTTTCTATATTTGCAAGAAGCAGCATAGCCCAGTGGTTAATGCTCTTGAATTAATTGCTTGGGTTCCAATCCTGACTCCACTGTTTACTAGCTGTGTGACCTTGAGCTTATCCCATCTGAACTTCAATATTCTGATCTGCATATGGGAATAATAACAGTGCCTGACTCGTTGGGTTAATATAATGGATTAGTACTAAGTGCAAAGTGCCTTGAATGATGTTTAGTCTATATGAGGCACTCAAATACTATCTTCCATTATCGTTACTTCGTCTGTACACAAAAACCATGAGGTAGAAACTATTCCTCTCACTATTTTACAGACAAGGGTGTTAGGACAGAAGGCTTACATAATAATGTTTATTTAGTATTTATTATGAACCCAAGACATTCTCAGCACTTCACCTAGGTTCCCTCACTTAATCCTTATAGCAACCCCATGATGTCGGTGCTGTATTAATCCCCCTTTTCAGATGAAGACACCAAAGCTTGGAGGGACCACCGATGAAGTCTGAGGAATTAATCTGGAGAAAAGCCCACCTGAATTTCTAAACCAGGAGCCAGAACCAGTGCTTATTCCATAAATAACCTTTTCCAGTTCATCTCCATTCTGGGTCAAAGGAGATCATCTTCCTTTAAATCTGTTCTGTCTCCTTACCTCTATTGTTCCTTGCCTAACTGTTGTGTGGTATGGTGAAATCAGTGGCTTATTCATTCCCTCCCTCAGCAAGTTCATTGAGAGTCTGCTGTGCTAACTACTGGGGACGGTGCAATCTAAGCTCCACTCCCTGTCTATACCTGCACTAGCACATGAAGAGACTAGGAGAGAAACAATTTCCCATGTAACATTTATCCACACACATAATCTCTCAAGCTGCCTGCTGGGAGATGGTCCCCTGGTAATCATGACTCAGCCTCCAAAACGTTGACCATGTGAGCTCTTCCTAACAGCTAATTGATCTAACTGGCTCTGATTAGCTCTCCAACCAAGAGAAGACTGTCCAACCAAGATAGGACATTTTCAACAAGGGAAAACACAGATAACCAATGATGCGTTAGAACTTGTGGTAGAGGCTAATCATTTGATTTTTCTCTACTTCTGCAGAATGATTTTTAAATATCTTCAGGTTTAACTGGTTCATCTGAGTTCTGATTTATGTCTGTGCCTCAAGGTTATTGACTAACAAACAGGTCAAGGCAGCAGTACTAAATTCTGGTCAACCCAGAAGTGTCAGGAAAATATCTGAATTTTTACATAAGTGTTCTTAATATTTTCCCCAAATCTATATGTTGTGGTCATCAGAGCGCTGAACCAGAAACTTGAAGAGTCCAACTGAGATCATGCTTTGCCTTGAAAACTCATGTGACCTTAAGCAGGCCATTCACCACCAGCAGCCTCAGTCTGGTCTTTTCTCATTAGAGTCAGTTCTCTGTTGGGTCCCCTTCAAGACTGATACTCTTTGTGATTCTTGAATTGGATTTCTAAGAATGTCCTGGTGCTCCAGACACCACCTGACCCATCGGGCTTGACTTTGTATATTGCTGACAGAACTAACCCTCCATGTTCCCATAGATAGGAAGAGAGATAAGGAAAGTACTCTGAAGCTAGAAAAACTGCACATGAGCTCCCCACTGGTTGGTAAGGAAGGAGTTGTTTGTGCATATTGGGTTATAATGATGGCTGTATTTATTTTCCTCATCATAAAATGTTCAAGGAATACTTTTGAGTCCAAACAAGTCAAAAGGGGAAGGCATTTTTTAACTTTGGCAACCCAACACACCGTTTGGTCCCAAAGAAGGCGTGTACTTTCATATGACCCAGGTGTGAGATTAGCCAGACAGCTGGGGTTATTTCTATCAGCTTCTTCTTCCTTACCTCCTCCATTCTTCCAAACCTTATCAGCAATCACAAGGCCATGGCAAAGATGTTAAATAGGTATTTTGGTACCTAGGATTCCAAGAACTGCACCAAGCTCCTACCAGGACGATTTAGGCTTTCAGAGCCAAACTAACAGGATATAAGTTGTTCTTTTCCCACTCCACCAAAAGAATAAAAGAAAAATTGCCAACTATGGTTTGCATATGACCACAGTAATGCCAAAGAGAAGAGATATAATGGGAAGGAGAAGACAATAAACCTGAAGCTGCCATGTCTACCCGTACAGCGCGTGTGCGCATGCACGTGCATGCACCCTTCCCCTGCCTTCCTCTCTCTCTCCCTCTCTCCCGCCCCCGCCCCGCCTCCATTAGAATTTCCCACATGTGAGGCCCAAAAGCATAGGAGATAATCCAATTCAGTGCCATTAGATTCTGAAAAAGGACATCTCTCAATTTCTGCCAAAGAAAACAAGAAATCTCTCCTCCTCAACTCTCTCTGTCTCATGCCAAATAAAAGTCATCCTCCTTCCCCAAGTTTAAACTCTAGTCTCAAGCCTGTTTGTGATGATGATAACAGTTTGTAAATTTGTATTTCAAGTGGGTTATTCATGAGTCAGTAAAAAAAAAATGATGAATTGGGTGTTCTGCTTCCAAATGACATTGAGTACCTTGGTCCATGGGGGTCTTATGATCTAAATTATACAGGGTATAGCAATTAAATGAAATTCAGATTATAAACATTAATCTTCTATTGCTTTTTTCCCACATAAATATAGGGTTCTTAAAAAGATTAAAACAGTGACTATTGGCTATAAATAAATGTCGACAGAAAAACCATTAAAAATTATACCCGTGATGTCAGGTTTTTTTCATAAGGAATATTAACTTGGGGATAGGAAGCAGTGTTATCTGCCTGAAAGACCACAATATTCAAAACATTGGTACGAGGCCAGCTCTGCAAAAAGCAGTTGTGTGACCTCAGTTAAAATATAATTTCTTTGGGCTTTCTTTGCCCTTTATTCATTTGTAAATAAAAGATTTGGGCTGGATAGTTTCCAAACTTACTTTAAAAATCTAAATTACGATAACTCTATTTTAATTATAACTGATGCCTTCCTCGTTGCCTTTTGCCCTGAGTAATTGTCACTAGAACTAATCCTGACCTATCCCAGACATTGATTAAGATTCTTTTTTGCTAACTCATCCTTTGGAGTATACTATCAATTGGAAAAACTTGAGGAGTTCAGGCCAGCTTAATATGAAAAGCCCTTCCTAATGACATCCTCCCAAGATCAGAGAGCTTCTCACAGCTTCTGGGGAGGGCTCCTTTGTTTAAACAATCATCCGGCCATCTGTCTTGGTGAGCTGATAGTGAACCGTGTATGGAGGAATTTCAGGCCCCCTCCTTCCCCTAATCTGCAGGGTTACAAGGGAGAGAGAGAGAGACTGTCAACCATCCAGAGATACAGAGAAAGCAGTAGACACATAGGAGATATTGATCTGCCCTGCAAAACTCGATGACAAGTTTTCCAATCCTAAGTGGCAACTTTCTACTCCTGTTTAATAAAGAACTATTATCAGCTCTCCAACATGTCTTCACCTGGCAGCTGCTGGCCAGGTATTAAATGAACCAAATATACTGCATGTCTCTCAGAATATATTTTTCATCTACAAGCTTTAAAAACCCTATGAATAAGAGAATATTTCTCAGAAGCTGCTCTCAGCAGGAATTTGCTGTATCCGTGGCAATATATTTTAATATGATAAACAACTTCTTTTTCCTAATGTTATAAGTAATTTATGCTCATTATAGAAAAATTTTAAAATACAGAGAAGTATGGAGAAGGAAAATTAAAATTACATGTACCCAGAATTCTGGTTTTTTTTTTTTTCTGAACGATTTGATGTGAGTGCATGCACATCCGTGTATTTGTTATGTATATTTTTACATCTGTTGTTATAGTTGAGATCATGCTGGTGCTGTAGTTCTCAGTGATTCAGTGATGACACATCCATCCATCTCTTTCAGAACACCACATCAAGCAAGGGTTGTTACTGCCACGTTAGGGCTGAGAGTGTAAGGAGCATTGTCCGGGGTTAGCCGTCCCTGGGGAATTTCTTTGTACCAGGTGCTTTGTAAGCTCACAGATTTCATGGCAGCAGCTAAAGGGAATTCTACTTGCTACACGTCACAATTTCCCATGCTTCCAGAACAGGTCTGATGCTACCTACACCCCTTCAAGGACACATTCCTAAACAAGACTACCTTTATATTTGTTTAGTCCAACTCTGCTTTTGCAAGTGCTTTCAAATCTTTATTGAAATAGGTTCTTGACAACTTTGCAGGTACAGTGGTATTGGAACATCTCTTGTTTAGCTGGTCAGAAAGGTTTTCCCACCCTTCTACTCAATGTGTACTCAAAATTATAGAGGACTCTATATCACATGAAATAGTAATTAATCCTGGCTTTGAAGCAGGCGTGGGGAAGGTCTATGTCTTCGCTGAATTGTTATTCCATGAATCCTTATTACAAACTGCTGGAGGACATCCTTGGTGCCTGCTAGGTGTTGGCTCTCACCTTGGCACCCAGCACCATACCTCAAAAAGGATGGTTGAATTTATGTTAATGTAATCACCAAGAAAAGAACTGCTAATTTTTTTTAAAGATTTTATTTATTTATTTGACAGAGAGACAGACAGAAGAGCACAAGCAGAGGGAGTGGCAGAGGGAGTGGGAGAAGCAGGCTCTGCACTGAGCAGGGAGCCCGATGTGGGACTCAATCCCAGGACCCTGGGAACATGACCTGAGCCAAAGGCAGACGCTTAACCATCTGAGCCACCCAGGCGCCCAAGAACTGCTAATTTTTGTCACCAAATATCCCACAGCCACTCTTTGTTTCTGTCTTAGGAAACAGCCTCAAGGCAGGTAGAAGGAACAATGTAACAGGAGATGAGTGAAGAAGGCCTAGAGACAAGGGCACTTGCCCTTGGATCACAGCAGGGGCTAGGGTTAGAATGCAGGCTTGGGGTAAGTCACCAAGTCCCTTGCTCCATTCAACCCTTTGGGACCATCCTGAAGAGTTCTGCTCCCTTCTCTCTTTTGTTTAAGAAACTTTTGCATTTGGTTATTTCATTAATTTCAGAAGCATTTATTGAGAACCTAATATGTGTACAGTATAGTAAAAATAGCTCGCATAGTCTAGAACTTTGACATATATATTATATAAGTTGGGTAGAACTGAATTCAAACCTCAGCTCTACATCTTAATAATTCATTGCTTTAGGCAAGAGAATTGGTCTCTCTGTGCCTCAGTTTCTTCATCTATAAAATGGGAATAGCAGCAGAATGTATTATTTGTTATCATCATTATCTTTATTATTGTAGCACATGCTAGACACCATGAGTGGTACAAAAAGATGTAACCATCAATCCAAGAACACTAGACGCCTTCTGAACCAAGAAAAATTAAATGCCAAATGAGCTGGTATGTGGTCTATGAATTCAGAGAAGGGAGAGTCACTAAGAGCTAGGGTGATCCAAAAAAGTTTCATGGAGAATAAAGGACTTCAACTGTGTTATAGAAAAGAATGTACCATGAGCACAGGGGAAGATTTGGTGAAGAAAATTGTGCATGGAGGATGTAAGAGTAGATATTGCACGGAATAAGTTTGAAGCCAGGCTAAGGAAGGGTTGACTACCTAACCAATAATTTTTAGGTTTCTTCTGTACGCACATAATCTAGAAGCAGGACATCCTATAAGATAGGTCAGGGGTCCATATCTGGCTTCTTCTGATTAGTCCCAAGTTGGCAGTGGGGACAAAAATTAGGGAAGCTGTCAGTAATTAATCAAGTCTTGGCTATTTGGGGCCAATTGTCACAGAAGTTACTGTTCAGCTTCCTGGATTGTCATCAGAGATAGCGATCTGGATTCCTGCAAGTCTGACTTACAGCAGGCTGGCTTCCTGGTTTGTTTATTGTAGATAAGGGGGTTGGTTTACTGGGCAGGTTGCTGCAGCCTGTGAGCCAAAATTCTATTTATATATATGGTCTGGCTATTGTCCATTTGTATATTCAATCTCCAACTAGCAGAGAAATACCCTAAAAGGGGTTGTGGAGACAGGAGCAAAACAAAAGAGATTAGAGCATGATAAGGATGATGAGAATTGAATGGGGGAAACCTGCTTTAGATGAAGTAGTCAGGGAAAGCATCTCTGAGGAGGTGACAACTATGCAGAGATCTCAAAGATGAGAAAGGGTTAGCTATTTGAGGGGCAGATGGAAGAGCATTCCAGGCAAAAGGGCAGAGAAAATACTCTGTGCCAAAAAGATCATAGGATGTTCAAAGACACGAGTAAAGATCAGTGCAACTGGATAGGAGTAAGTATGGGGGAGAGCATGAGATGAGGTTTGAGAAGTAGACAAGATTCAGGGGGGACAGAACTGTGAATGCCGTAGGGGAGAATAGATTCTGTGGGTGTAGGGAGCTTACGTGAGAGAAAATTAAGGAAGGTGTGCAGTAGTCCAGGTGAAGGAGGGTGGTGCAGTGGTCTGGATTAAGGCAGTGGGAAATAGAGATGAAGAGAAGGCGTCAGTTCCTTGAGATGTCCTGAAGAAACAACAAAGAGGACTTGCTTATGACCTGAAGAAGATGGATGCAGTGAGGGGTGGGGATGAAGGGAGGAAAAAGAATTCCAATGATTATGGCATTTACTGAAATGGGAATACTTGATAAAGAGGAAAACAGGTTTTTTTGGGAGGGGGAACTGATCCCAAAGTTATTGGTCATTTCAGCTGAAAAACAAATCAACAAAAAATGGAATTGCTTGACATTGAGTGGTACAATGACCTGACCTATTGGCTGCCCTTGAAGTATCCACAAGGTGTGGTCCTTTCCTGCTTATAGTCTAGTGGAGATGAAGACAAGTGGCCAGGCTCAGGTGAGCTAGTAGTCAGTAAGAATGAAAACTCTCAGCTCTTGACCTTGCTTTCTACTTCATGAACAGAACTAAAGCCATCAGAAGAAAACTTCCAGATTCCCACCATAGCACCTGCCAAATGCTGGTATCTAGACCCATGTCTTGTGCCCTCTGTCCCGTTACCACTAAAGAGTTGTCCATGCTCCAGTCTGAAGCCAGTTCCTCCGCTGTGCTCCCCATCTCATCTTTTCTCACCAATTCAGGAATATTGATCCAGTAATTCTCTTCTCTTGTTACTGGGCTAGTCTCATCGACAGACAAACCCACTGCTCTTGTTTTCATCGTCAACAAATAATTGCAAAATCAATTTTAAAATCTTTGTTTCACTTTGACTCTATGTCCAATGTCCAGTTCATTGCTCTTATTTTCAGGAAAACTTCTTAAGATAGTTGTCTCTTTTTGATGTTTACAATTCCACTCACCATTTCCTTTACTTTTCCTGTGCTCACATGTATTGAGATATAATTTACATACTGTAAAATGTATCCTTTTTAAGTGCACATTTTTATGAGTTTTGACAGTGCATATAGTCATGTAGCCACCACCAGTGTCAAAAATATATAACATACCCATTGCCTCAAAAAGTTCCTCTGTGCCCCTGTCTGGTCAATCTCTTCTCTCCATTCCCCTTTAGTGACCAATGATCTGATATGTGTCTATATATTTTTGCCTTTTCCAGAATGTCATATAAGTGAATTTCTGCAGTCCTACAACCTTCAACCTTTTTTTTGTATGATGTCCTTAGCACAATGATTTTGAGATTCGTCCGTGTTGTTGCATGTAACATCAGCTTGTTCCTTTATATTGCTGGGTAGTATTCAAGTGTATGGATGTACCACAATTTGTTTATCCATTAGCCAGTTAATAGACATTTGGTTTGTTTCCTGGTTTGGGCAATTATGAATAAAGCTTACACAAGCACTTACATTTGCAGGTCTTTGCAAACATTCCTTCTTGTCTGTGGCTTGCATTTTTATATGTTTAACACTATCTTTTCAAAGAGAAAAAAATTTTAATTTGGATGAAGCCCAATTTATCCATTTTTTATAGTTTGTATTTTTTGTCGTATCTAAGAAATCTTTTTGTAATTCAACATCACAAGGTTCTCATGCTTTCTTCTAAAAATGTTATAGCTTGAAGTCTGACTTTTGTCTATGATCCACTCAAAATAATTTTTTGTATATGGAGCAAAGTAAAGTGGAAATTCAAAGTTTTTGCATATGGCTGCCCAATAGTTCCCGCATTTGAGAAGGCTATTCTTTCTGCACAGATTACTTTGGCATCTTTGTCAAAAATCAATTTTACATGGGTATATGAGTCTATTGCTGGACGCTCTATTCTGTTCTTTTTTCCATATATCTATCTTTGCTGGGAACAAATTGTTTTAATTACTGTAGCTTGATAGAAAGCCTTAAAATTAAGTAATATGAGTCCTCCAGTTTTGTTCTTTTCTTTAAAATTGTTTCAGCAATTCTATGTCCTTTGCTACTTAATACACAATTTAGAATCAGATTGTCTTTTCATATAAAAATAGCCTGCTGGGATTCTGATTGGGATTACATTGAATCTTGTAGGTCAAATTAAAGAGAACTGCTATTGTAATCATAATGAGACTTCCAATTCATGAGCATGATTAAGGCTCTGCATTTATTTAAGATCTCATTTAATTTCTCTCAGAAATGTTTTGTAATTTGCAGCATACAAATCTTGCACATATTTTGTTCGATACAGTTCTAAGTATCTCATGTTCATTGATGTTACCATAAATAGGATTGTGCTTCCATTTCAATTTTCAGTTGTTCTTTGCTGGTACTTAAAAATAAAATTGAGTTTTATATGTTGATCTTATATCTTACGACCTTGTTAAACTTACTTGTCAGTTTTATTGGCATCCATAATCATGTTGTCTGCAAACAAAGATAGCTTTATTTCTTTCTTTCCAATCGGTATGCCTTTTATATATGTTTTATTGCTTTATTTCACTGCCTCAGACTACTAGTAAAATGTTAAGTAAAAGAAGTGAGAGTAAACATCCTTGCCTTGGTTCTATATCTATTAAAAATTTTATCGGAGGGGTAGACGAACCATGAGAGACGATGGACTCTGAAAAACAAACTGAGGGTTCTAGAGGGAAGGGGGGCGGGAGGATGGGTTAGCCTGGTGGTGGGTATTGAGGAGGGCACATTCTGCATGGAGCACTGGGTGTTATGCACAAACAATGAATCATGGAACACTTCATCTAAAACTAATGATGTAATGTATGGGGATTAACATAAGAATAAAAAAATAAAAATAAAAAAAATTTTTGAATTATTTATGAAAAGCCTTCCCCTCCCCCCCAAGTCCCATGCTCAGATGGTCTTCCTGGTGAAATCTACCCAATATTTAAGGAAGAAATGAAACCAATTTTACACAAACCCTTAATCATTGAACACTGAACACTAAGTATGACGCTGTCTCTAGGTACTCAGTAGTTGAAGTTTCCTTTTCTTAGTTTGCTGAGCCTTTTAAAAATAAGTTTTATTACATTATTTTTCTACATCAATTGAGATGATCATATGATTTCTTATTTTTAGTTTGTTAATTGATTACTTGATTCAAAAAAGAGACTGTTGAACCAAACTTGCATAACTGGGATAAATCTAACTTGCTAATGATGTATTTATTCTTTTTATATATTCTGGATAAGACTTGCTAAAATTTTGTTGAGGATTTTTGTGTTCCTTTGATCTGTAATTTTCCTTTCTTACAATTTTTTTTCTTCCTGGTTTCAGTTATCTGGGTAATTCTGGCCTTCATAAATGACTTCACATGTGTTCTTCTATTTTCTGTAAACATTTGTAAAAAAAAAATTGGTTTAATTTCTTCCTTAAATAAAACCATCTGATCTTGGAGTCTCTTTGGGAAAGGTTTTAACTATGAATTCAGATTCTTTCAGGTATAGCCCTATGCAGATTAGTGTTTCTTCTTAAGTAATCTATGGTAGATTATATCTTTTGAGGAATTTATCCATTTCATCCAATTTAGAGAAAATCAACACACTCAAAAGTTGTTTCTTTGAAAAGATGAACAAAACTGACACACCTCTAGCTGCAATGATCAAGAAGAAAAATGAGGAAAGACTCAAATTATTAAAGTCAGGAATGAGAGAGGAGTTCCAGAAGAGCCAGGACAATCTTATAAAAGAACACAGGCTGCCCAACTTCCAAACTTACTAGAAACTATAGTAATCAAGCCATGTGATACTGGCATAAGGATAGATATATAAATCAATGGAATAGAACTGAGGGTCCAGAAATAGAACTTCACATTTACAGTCAATTGATTTTCAACAAGGGTGAAGACAAATCAATTAAGAAAGAATAGTCTTTTCAACAAATATTCCTAGAACAACTGGATATCTACTTGCCAAAGATTGAAAAATCAATGGTCCAAATGGATCCTTACCTTTTACTTTACACAAAAATCAACTGAAATTGGATCATAGATCTAAACATACAAAGTCTGAACTGTAGACCTCAAAAACTATACAACACTTAGATAAAAATATAGGAGTAAATGTTCATGAACTTGGGTAAATGATAGTTATTTAAAATAACACCAAAAGCGCAAGCAACAACAACAAAACAGATAAATTGGACTTAATCCCAACTAAAAACTTTTGTGCTTCATAGGCCACTGCCAAGAAAGTGAAAAGACAACCCACAGAAGGAGAGAAAATATTTACAAAAAAAAGCTGACAAGGGACATGTACCTGAATATATAAAGAACTCTTACAACTCAGCAATAAAAAGACAACCCAATTAAGAAATGGACAAAGAGTTTGAATAGACATCTCTCTAAAGAAGATATTCCAATAGCCAGTAAACACATGAAAAGATGCTCAACATCATTAGTCATTAGGGAAGTTCAAATAGAAACTGCAATGAGAAGCTCCTCACATCCACTAGGATTGTTATAATCAAAGGGATAAATAGTAATACGTGTTGGTGGGGATGTAGAGATATTGGAATCCACATACATTACTGGTAGGAACATAAAATGATGCACCCACTGTGGAAAACAGCTTGGTTAGGTTAACATAGAGTTACTGTATGACCCCACCATATGATACTCAAAGGTCCATACCCAAGAGAATTGAAAACATATGTCCAAACAAAAACTTGTACACAAATACTCATATCAGCATTTTTCATAGCCTAAAGTGGAAACAACCCAAATGTCCATTAACAGATGAATGGATAAACAAAATATGGTATAGCCATACACTGGAATATGGTTCAACAATAAAAAGGAAGAAAGTACTGAGGCATGCTACAACTTGGATGAACCTTGAAAACATCATGTTAAGTGAAGAAGCCAGTCACAAAAGACCGCATTTGGCCACATTTGGTATGATTCTGTTTATATGAAATATTCAGAATAGGTAAACTATAGAGGCATAAAATAGATTAGTGGTTGCCAGGGTAGGAACAGACTGACTACTAATGGGCACAGGGTTTCTTTTGATGGAAATGGTCTAAAATTAGATTACAGTGATGGTTACACAGCTCTTTGAATGGACTAAAACCCACTACACTTTAGACGGGTAAATTACATATCATAGTATGTGAATATCTAAATAAAGCAGTTAAAAAAAATCATTCTTGACTTCTTTCTTCCTTTCTTCCTTCCTTCCTTTCTTCCTCCTTTCTTTCTTTCTTTTTCTTTCTTTCTTTTTCTTCCTTCCTTCC